>NW_028164682.1:0-255022 GCF_964263955.1 Coregonus lavaretus
GAGTCGTGTCCTGCTCTTCTCTTCTGCGTGGCTGGCCTGGCTCCTTCTCCCCGTCTGGTCAGCTGGTGGGACAGGGCTAACCCCTTACACCCCACAGGGAGAGAGGGCGGTGAGAGGGGGAGGGGGAGGGAGCGAGCAGTCCACTAGAGAGGGAGAGGAGGGAGGAAATTAGGTAGGAAGAAAGGAGAAGGACTGCCCATGGCTCTCTCTTTTCTCTGGATGTGTATTTTCTGGGGCTGAATTGGAGTGGAGGTGTGTGTAAGTGTGGGGGGGGGGGTTGACTGACATTTGATGGTCTTGTCAATGTGTCATAGAGCATTTGACAACACTGATCTTATATGAATGTGACACACACACACACACAATGTAACAAAAAAAAGGAAAGAAAGAAGGGTGAGAAGAGAGAAGCGACTGGGTTGTAATAAAGCTGAAGCGAGCGAGCAGCAGCACAAAGCACTCCATCATCTGCAAAGTTATATGAAGGGCATCTGGCAGGCCGAGAGCAGAGGGCAGAGTGATAGCAGTGCGTGATGGCTCCGCCTGATAAACACAAACCGGCAAATGAAAGGCTCTCTGCTTGCCATCATCCCCTGTCACAATGCAATTACTGAACAGACTGATAGCAAGATAGAGGCCCACAGCTAACGGGAATGATAAAAGTATTGACTGATTTGATTGAATGATTAAAATAATGCAGACATAAAATGGAGGGAAAAAAAGATGGCTGAAAAGAGGAGGGGAGGGAGAGAAAGGGGGAAGATAGAGAGAGATGGGGGAGAGAGAGGGAAGAAGAGAGAAGGCGGAGAGAGAGGGTGGAGAGAGGGAGAGAGATGGGGGGAGATAGAGGGCGGAGAGAGAGGGTGGAGAGAGGGAGAGAGGGAGAGAGAGGGGAGAGAGGGGGAGAGAGAGGGAGAGAGAGAGAGGGAGGGAGGGAGCTGGTGAGTATTAGGCTTTGTAAATGAGGGGTAGGGTGGGGGATGGGGAGGGGCATAGGGATAGGGAGGGATGACTAACTCTCTCTAGGGGTCTATTGCCTATGTTTTGTCCTTTTTCTGTCTCATCTCTCGCTCTGTGATTTCTCTCTCTCTCTCTCTCTTTTCAGATTGCCATTTGTGCTGACGTGAAGGAAGTTCTGCTATCAGATGGGAACGAGAAGACTATTCAGTGTATCCTCCTCCTCCTCCTCATCTCTCTCACTCCATCAGACACACAAACTCAGCACTCAGCCTTGGGTCATTAACAGGTCCTTAGAGACGCTGTGTTATTGTGTGTGTGTGCGCGTGCTTGTGTGTGTGTGGGCATGTTGGTGTCTGTAAATCACTGTGCCTGTGTTATTGAGTGTATTTTTTTTACAAGGCCAGAGAATATTAGAGTTGTCTGAGAATGTGAGGGAATGTGTATGTTTCACAGAGACACACAGCATTCTGTACTCTGGTCCCAATATCACATAGAATCCAGCAGAATGTCCCTTTCACACAATTTCATGTCAACCCATCCTTCTACAGTTGTGTTATGAGTGATTGAAAGTGGTCGGGAAGACCTTGCCCGGCTTGTTTGAGAGAAATAAGACTACTGACTGACTGACTGTCTCAAAGTACCACCAAATGCATGTCCTTTCAACTCCCTCTCATGGCCAAAGCTGCAATGCTAGATGACTGAGCATTTAATTCAATTTAATTCAATTCAATTCAATAAATGGGCATTCCATACAAGATTGTCACGAAGATATTTCTGATGTTTTGGATCTTCCTGAAATTAAATGCATAAAAAGGCCCTTTGAAATCTGAATCGAAAATAATTATTGAGAAATAACTAATTAAAGTTGAGACATTTTTGACATTTTGGCCTTACCCAGGCCTTCTTTAAGACATTACAATGATGAGTCTGTCGAAGCTACAAAGACAGTCTTGGTGTCATTTGAAACCTTACAGTGTGCTCTGAAATATGACCAGTGTTTAAATAGAAACGTAAATATCTTCAAAGTAACCTTTTGAGTTTGTTCAGGTTATGACATAAACAACATACTCTACTAGAACACCACATTTCCAGAGTGGGTTCTCTGCTGCTTTTGAAGTTGGGATCAATTTTGGATGGGATTAGAACCAGGTAGGAGTTGTTGGGGAAATGTTGTTGAGTAGCTGGACGGCTTCTTTGATTAACCAGGTAGGAGTTATTGGGGCATTGTTGTTGAGTAGCTGGACGGCTTCTTTGATTAACCAGGTAGGTGTTCTTGGGGCATTGTTGTTGAGTAGCTGGACGGCTTCTTTGATTAATGTGGCTTTTCTTCTGTTCGTTATTCACTTGGGGCAACGGAACGGCTACACAGAGGGTCTAATGCCCCCCACCTGTACCCACACTGCCAGCTCCCTGCCAGTTCCCTGCCCCAACCTGCCAGCTCCCTGCCAGTTCCCTGCCCCACCCTGCCAGCTCCCTGCCAGCTCCCTGCCCCAACCTGCCAGCTCCCTGCCAGCTCCCTGCCCCAACCTGCCAGCTCCCTGCCAGCTCCCTGCCCCAACCTGCCAGCTCCCTGCCAGCTCCCTGCCAGCTCCCTGCCCCAACCTAACAGCTCCCTGCCAGCTCCCTGCCCCAACCTGCCAGCTCCCTACCATTTCGCTGCCCCAACCTGGCAGCTCCCTGCCCCAACCTGCCAGCTCCCTGCCAGGTCCCTGCCCAAACCTGCTAGCTCCCTACCCCACCCTGCTAGCTCCCTGCCCCAACCTGCCAGCTCCCTGCCCCAACCTTGCAACTCCCTGCCAGCTCCCTGCCCCAACCTGCCAGCTGACTGCCCCACCCTGCCAGGTCCCTGCCAGCTCCCTGCCCCTACCTGTCAGCTCCCTACCAGCTCCCTGCCCCAACCTGCCAGCTCCCTACCCCAACCTGCCAGCTCCCTGCCCCAACCTGCCAGCTCCCTGCCCCACCCTGCCAGCTCCCTGCCAGCTCCCTGCCAGCTCCCTCCCCCAACCTGCCAGCTCCCTGCCCCAAACTGCCAGCTCACTGCAAGCTCCCTGTCCCAACCTACCAGCTCCCTGCCCAAACATGCCAGCTCTCTGCCAGGTCCCTGCCAGCTCCCTACCCCAACCTGCCAGCTGACTGCTCCAAACTGCCAGCTCCCTGCCAGCTCCCTGCCCCAAACTGCCAGCTCCCAGCCCCAACCTGCCAGCTCCCTGTCCCACCCTTCCAGCTCCCTACCCCAACCTGCCAGCTCCCTGCCCCACCCTGCCAGCTCTCTGCTCTCTTATTGGTTTGCACTGCTAGCTCCCTGCTCTCTCATTGGTTGGCACTGTCTCATGGCCGCTGCCGGCAAAGTTACTGCAGAATATTCATGGGCTGGGTCGGCACACTGCTGTGTGTGGTCTCACCAGCCTTCTCTCTTTCTCTGTTACACGCACACACCCCTGTCTCACTTTTGACACATTCATTTGTTCAACGTTCCTTTCTAGCAGAGGACACCAGCTTCACCAGTCTATTAAACAAACTCCTCTTCTTCCTCCTCTCCCCCTCCTCCCGTCCTCCTCCTCCTCCTCCTCGCCTACCCACCCTACTCAGCCGTCTCCTTCCATCCTCTCCTGTGTACCAGAACACTATACCATCACTATAAAGAGTATACTGTGGCTTTACAAAAGCAGGAAACCTAAGCTTTTAAAAAATACTGTACATGGTTCAGATTTAGCTGCAGAACTGCTCACCACAATGAGACGTCATTGAATATCACAGTAACAATAGCATCGCAGGGCCTCTGATGACGGAAACACACAATTCAGCGTAACATAATAAATAATAATATGCCATTTAGCAGACGCTTTTATCCAAAGCGACTTACAGTCGTGCGTGCATACATTTTTGTGTATGGGTGGTCCCGGGGATCGAACCCACTACCTTGGCGTTACAAGCGCCGTGCTCTACCAGCTGAGCTACAGAGTAACCCTGCACCTTAGAGGCTGCTACCCTACAGTGGCATGCCAAAGTATTCACCCCCCACCTTGGCATTTTTCATATTTTGTTGCCTTACAACCTGGAATTAAAATTGATTTTTTGGGGGGTTTGTATCATTTGATTTACACAACATGCCTACCACTTTGAAGATGCAAAATCACTAAAAAAGAAGAAAACTTGAGCGTGCATAACTATTCACCCCCCCCAAAGTCAATACTTTGTAGAGCCACCTTAGGCAGCAATTACAGCTGCAAGTCTCTTGGGGTATGTCTCTATAAGATTGGCACATCTAGTCACTGAGATTTTTGCCCATTCTTCAAGGCAAAACTGCTCCAGCTCCTTCAAGTTGGATGCGTTCTGCTGGTGTACAGCAATCTTTAAGTCATACCACAGATTCTCAATTGGATTGAGGTCTGGGCTTTGACTAGGCCATTCCAAGACATTTAAATGTTTCCCCTTAAACCACTGGAGTGTTGCTTTAGCAGTATGCTTAAGGTCATTGTCCTGCTGGTAGGTAATTCTCCGTCCCAGTCTCAAATCTCTGGAAGACTGAAACAGGTTTCCCTCAAGAATTTCCGTGTATTTAGCGCCATCCATCATTCTTTCAATTCTGACCAGTTTCCCAGTCCCTGCAGATGAAAAACATCCCCACAGCATGATGCTGTCATCACCATGCTTCACTGTGGGGATGGTGTTCTCAGGGTGATGAAAAGTGTTGGGATTGAGCCAGACATAACGTTTTCCTTGATGGCCAAAAAGCAAAATTTTAGTCTCATCTGACCAGAATACCTTCTTCCATATGTTTGGGGAGACTCCCACATGCCTTTTGGCGAACACCAAACGTGTTTGCTTATTTTTTTCTTTAAGCAATGGCTTTTTCCTTGCCTCTCTTCCGTAAAGCCCAGCTCTGTGGAGTGTACGGCTTAAAGTGGTCCTTTGGACAGATACTCCAATCTCCGCTGTGGAGCTTTGCAGCTCCTTCAGGGTTATCTTTGGTCTCTCTGCTGCCTCTCTGATTAATGCCCTCCTTGCCTGGTCCGTGAGTTTTGTGGGCGGGCCTCTCTTGGCAGGTTTGTTGTGGTGCCATATTCTTTCCATTTTTGTTCTAATGGATTTAATGGTGCTCCGTGGGATGTTCAAAGTTTCTGATATTTTTTTATAACCAAACCCTGATCTGTACTTCTCCACAACTTTGTCCCTGACCTGTTTGGAGAGCTCCTTGGTCTTCGTGGTGCCGCTTGCTTGGTGGTGCCCCTTGCTTAGTGGTGTTGCAGTCTCTGGGGCCTTTCAGAACAGGTGTACAGTGAGGGAAAAAAGTATTTGATCCCCTGCTGATTTTGTACGTTTGCCCACTGACAAAGAAATGATTAGTCTATAATTTTAATGGTAGGTTTATTTGAACAGTGAGAGACAGAATAACAACAAAGAAATCCAGAAAAACGCATGTCAACATTTTTTTAAATTGATTTGCATTTTAATGAGGTAAATAAGTATTTGACCCCTCTGCAAAACATTACTTAGTACTTGGTGGCAGAACCCTTGTTGGCAATCACAGAGGCCAGACTTTTCTTGTAGTTGGCCACCAGGTTTGCACACATCTCAGGAGGGATTTTGTCCCACTCCTCTTTGCACATCTTCTCCAAGTCATTAAGGTTTCGAGGCTGACAATTGGCAACTCGAACCTTCAGCTCCCTCAAACATATACTGACCAAGCTACTCACCAAGCTACTCACCAAGCTACTGACCAACCTACTGATCAAGCTACTCACCAAACTATTTCCCAAGCTACTGACCAAGCTACTCACCAAGTTACTTACCAAGCTACTCACCAAGCTACTGACCAAGCTACTCCCCAATCTACTGACCAAGCTACTAACCAAGCTACTGACCAAGCCACTCATCAAGCTACTCACCAATCTACTGGCCAAGCTACTAACCAAGCTACTCACCAAGCTACTGACCAAGCTACTGACCAAGCTACTCACCAAGCTACTGACCAAGCTACTAACCAAGCTACTTACCAAGCTACTCACCATAATACTGACAAAGCTACTCATAAGCTACTGACCAAGCTACTGACCAAGCTACTCACCAAGCTACCTACCAAGCTACTGACCAAGCTACTCACCAAGCTACTGACCAAGCTACTGCCAAGATACTGACCAAGCTCCTCACCAAGCTACTGACCAACCTGCTCACCAATGTACCTACCAAGCTACTCACCAAGCTACTGACCAAGCTACAGACCAATTTACTGACCAACCTACTGACCAAGCTACACCCCAAGCTACTGACCATGCCACTGACCAAGCTACTGCCAAGCTACTGACCAAGCTCCTCACCAAGCTACTGACCATGCTGCTCACCAATATACCTGCCAAGATACTCACCAAGCTACTGACCATGCTGCTCACCAATATACATGCCAAGCTACTCAACAAGCGACTGGCCAAGCTACTAACCAAGCTACCTACCAAGCTACTCACCAAGGTACTCACCAAGCTACTGACCAACTACTGACCAAGATACTCACCAAGCTATTCACCAAGCTACTAATCAAGCTACCTACCAAGCTACTGACCAAGCTACTCAACAAGATACTCAACAAGCTATTCACCAAGCTACTGACCAAGCTACTGACCAAGCTACTCACCAAGATACTGGCCAAGCTACTAACCAAGCTACTTACCAAGCTACTCACCAAGGTACTCACCAAGCTACTGACCAACTACTGACCAAGCCACTCACCAAGCTACTCACCAAGCTTCTGACCAAGACACTAACCAAGCTACTCACCAAGTTACTGACCAAGCTACTCACCAAGGTACTCACCAAGCTACTCACCAAGCTACTGACTAAGCAACTCACCAAGCTACTAACCAAGCTACTGGTCAAGCTACTCACCAAGCTACTGACCAAGCTACTGACCAGCCTACTGACCAAGCTTCTCACCAAGCTATTGTCCAAGCTACTGTCCAAGCTACTCACCAAGCTACTGACCAAGCTACTGCCAAGCTATCTTTTCACTCCCTCCTCTCCACATTTTCTTCATCTGTTTCTGCTGCTAAAGCCACTTTCTACCACTCTAAATTCCAAGCATCTGCCTCTAACCCTAGAAAGCTATTTGCCACCTTCTCCTCCCTGCAGAATATTCCCCCCCTCCCCCCCCTCCTCCCTCTCTGTGGATGACTTCGTCAACCATTTTGAAAAGAAGGTTGACGACATCATATCTTCGTTTGTTAAGTCAAATGACACGGCTGGTCCTGCTCACACTGCCCTACCCTATGCTTTGACTTCTTTCTCCCCTCTCTCTCCAGATAAAATCTTGCGACTTGTGACGGCTGGCCGCCCAACAACCTGCCCGCTTGACCCTATCCCCTCCTCTCTTCTCCAGACCATCTCCGGTGACCTTCTCCCTTACCTCACCTCGCTCATCAACTCATCCTTGACCGCTGGCTCTGTCCCTTCCGTCTTCAAGAGAGCGAGAGTTGCACCCCTTCTCAAAAACCTAACACTCGATCCCTCTGATGTCAACAACTACAGACCAGTATCCCTTCTTTCCTTTCTCTCCAAAACTCTTGAGCGTGCCGTCTTTAGCCAACTCTCTTGCTATCTCTCTCAGAATGACCTTCTTGATCCAAACCAGTCAGGTTTCAAGACTGGTCATTCAACTGAGACTGCTCTTCTCTGTGTCACAGAGGCTCTCCGCACTGCTAAAGCTAACTCTCTCTCCTCTGCTATTGTCCTTCTAGACCTGTCTGCTGCCTTTGATACTGTGAACCATCAGATCCTCCTCTCCGAGCTGGGCATCTCCGGCGCGGCTCACTCTTGGATTGCGTCCTACCTGACCGGTCGCTCCTACCAAGTGGCGTGGCGAGAATCTGTCTCCGCACCACGTGCTCTCACCACTGGTGTCCCCCCAGGGCTCAGTTCTAGGCCCTCTCCTATTCTCGCTATACACCAAGTCACTTGGCTCTGTCATATCCTCAAATGGCCTCTCCTATCATTGCTACGCAGACGACACACAACTAATCTTCTCCTTTCCCCCTTCTGATAACCAGGTGGCGAATCGCATCTCTGCATGTCTGGCAGACATATCACTGTGGATGACGGATCACCACCTCAAGCTGAACCTCGGCAAGACAGAGATGCTCTTCCTCCCGGGGAAGGACTGCCCGTTCCATGATCTCGCCATCACGGTTGACAACTCCGTTGTGTCATCCTCCCAGAGTGCGAAGAGCCTTGGCGTGACCCTGGACAACACCCTGTCGTTCTCCGCTAACATCAAGGCGGTGACCCGATCCTGTAGGTTCATTCTCTACAACATTCGGAGAGTACTACCCTGCCTTACACAGGAAGCGGCACAGGTCCTAATCCAGGCACTTGTCATCTCCCGACTGGATTACTGCAACTCGCTGTTGGCTGGGCTCCCTACCTGTGCCATTAAACCCCTACAACTAATCCAGAATGCCGCAGCCCATCTGGTGTTCAACCTTCCCAAGTTCTCTCACGTCACCCCGCTCCTCCGCACACTCCACTGGCTTCCAGTTGAAGCTCGCATCTGCTACAAGACCATGGTGCTTGCCTACGGAGCTGTGAGGGGAACGGCACCTCCGTACCTTCAGGCTCTGATCAGTCCCTACACTCAAACGAGGGCATTGCGTTCATCCACCTCTGGCCTGCTGGCCCCCCTACCTCTGCGGAAGCACAGTTCCCGCTCAGCCCAGTCAAAACTGTTCGCTGCTCTGGCACCCCAATGGTGGAACAAGCTCCCTCACGACGCCAGGACCAAGCAGTCACTCACCACCTTCCGGAGACAATTGAAACATCACCTCTTTAAGGAATACCTGGGATAGGATAAAGTAATCCTTCTACCCCCCCTTACCCCACCCCACCCCCCCCCAAAAAAAGAAAACATATTGTAAAGTGGTTATCCCACTGGCTATAAGGTGAATGCACCAATTTGTAAGTCACTCTGGATAAGAGCGTCTGCTAAATGATGTAAATGTAAATGTAAATGTCTATTGACCAAGCTCCTCACCAAGCTATTCACCAACCTGCTCACCAATGTACCTGCCAAGCTACCTACCAAGCTACTGTCCAAGCAACAGACCAAGCTACTGACTAGCCTACTGACCAAGCTACTGACCAAGCTACTCACCAAGCTACTGACCAAGCTACCTACCAAGCTACTGCCAAGCTACTGACCAAGCTCCTCACCAAGCTAATGACCATGCTGCTCACCAATATACCTGCCAAGCTACTCACCAAGCTACTACCAAGCTACTCACCAAGATACTCACCAAGCTACTGGCCAAGCTACTAACCAAGCTACTAACCAAGCTACTGACCAAGCTACTCACCAAGATACTCACCAAGCTACTCACCAAGCTACTGACCAAGCTACTCTCCAAGCTACTCACCAAGCTACTAACCAAGCTACTAACCAAGCTACTGACCAAGCTACTCAACAAGCTACAATCCCAGTCAAAACTGTTCGCTGCTCTGGCACCCCAATGGTGGAACAAGTTCCCTCACGTCACCAGGACAGCGGAGTCACTCACCACCTTCCAGAGACAATTGAAACCCCACCTCTTTAAGGAATACCTGGGATAGGATAAATTAATCCTTCTACCTCCCCTTACCCCACCACCCAAAAATAAAAAACATATGGTAAAGTGTTTATCCCACTGGCTATAAGGTGAATGCACCAATTTGTAAGTCGCTCTGGATAAGAGCGTCTGCTAAATGATGTAAATGTAAATGTAAATGTCTATTGACCAAGCTCCTCACCAAGCTATTCACCAACCTGCTCACCAATGTACCTGCCAAGCTACCTACCAAGCTACTGTCCAAGCAACAGACCAAGCTACTGACCAGCCTACTGACCAAGCTACTGACCAAGCTACTCACCAAGCTACCTACAAAGCTACTGCCAAGCTACTGACCAAGCTCCTCACCAAGCTAATGACCATGCTGCTCACCAATATACCTGCCAAGCTACTCACCAAGCTACTACCAAGCTACTCACCAAGATACTCACCAAGCTACTGGCCAAGCTACTAACCAAGCTACTAACCAAGCTACTGACCAAGCTACTCACCAAGATACTCACCAAGCTACTCACCAAGCTACTGACCAAGCTACTCTCCAAGCTACTCACCAAGCTACTAACCAAGCTACTAACCAAGCTACTGACCAAGCTACTCAACAAGCTACAATCCCAGTCAAAACTGTTCGCTGCTCTGGCACCCCAATGGTGGAACAAGCTCCCTCACGTCACCAGGACAGCGGAGTCACTCACCACCTTCCGGAGACAATTGAAACCCCACCTCTTTAAGGAATACCTGGGATAGGATAAAGTAATCCTTCTACCTCCCCTTACCCCACCACCCAAAAATAAAAAACATATGGTAAAGTGTTTATCCCACTGGCTATAAGGTGAATGCACCAATTTGTAAGTCGCTCTGGATAAGAGCGTCTGCTAAATGACGTAAATGTAAATGTAAATGTCTATTGACCAAGCTCCTCACCAAGCTACTCACCAACCTGCTCACCAATGTACCTACCAAGCTACTTACCAAGCTACTGTCCAAGCTACTGACCAAGCTACTGACCAGCCTACTGACCAAGCTACTCATCAAGCTACTGACCAAGCTACTGACCAAGCTACTGCCAATCTACTGACCAAGCTACTGACCAAGCTACTGACCATGCTGCTCACCAATATACCTGCCAAGCTACTCACCAAGCTACTACCAAGCTACTCACCAAGATACTCACCAAGCTACTGGCCAAGCTACTAACCAAGCTACTGACCAAGCTACTCACCAAGATACTCACCAAGCTACTGACCAAGCTACTCACCAAGCTACTCACCAAGCTACTCACCAAGCTACTAACCAAGCTACCTACCAAGCTACTTACCAAACTACTCAACAAGCTACACACCAAGCTATTCACCAAGCTACCTTCCAAGCTACTCACCAAGCTACTGGCCAAGCTACTAACCAAGCTACCTACCAAGCTACTGACATAGCTACTCACCAAGGTAATCAACAAGCTACTGAGCAACTACTGACCAAGCTACCTACCAAGCTACACACCAAGCTACACCCCAAGCTACTGACCATGCCACTGACCAAGCTACTGCCAAGCTACTGACCAAGCTCCTCACCAAGCTACTGACCATGCTGCTCACCAATATACCTGCCAAGCTACTCACCAAGCTACTACCAAGCTACTCACCAAGATACTCAGCAAGCTACTGGCCAAGCTACTAACCAAGCTACTGACAAAGCTACTCACCAAGCTACTCACCAAGCTACTCACCAAGCTACTCACCAAGCTACTACCAAGCTACCTACCAACCTACAACCAAGCTACTCAACAAGCTACACACCAAGCTATTCACCAAACAACTGTCCAAGCTACTCACCAAGTTACTTACCAAGCTACTCACCAAGCTACTGACCAAGCTATTTTACCAATCTACTGACCAAGCTACTCACCAAGTTACTGACCAAGCTACTCACCAAGCTACCTACCAAGCTACTCGCCAAGCTACTGACCAAGCTATTGGCCAAGCTACTCACCAAGCTACTCACCAAGCTACTGACCATCCTACTGACCAAGCTCCTCACCAAGCTACTGACCAAGCTGCTCACCAATGTACCTGCCAAGCTACTCACCAAGCTACTACCAAGCTACTCACCAAGATACTCACCAAGCTACTTGCCAAGCTACTGACCAAGCTACTGACCAAGCTACTCACCAAGCTACTGACCAAGCAACTCACCAAGGTACTCACCAAGCTACTGACCAAGCTACTGACCAAGCTACTGACTAAGCTATTCACCAAGCTGCTCACCAAGCTACTCAACAAGCTACCTACCAAGCTACTGACCAAGCTACTGACCAAGCTACTGACCAAGCTACTGACCAAGCTAAACACCAAGCTACTCACCAAGCTACTGACCAAGCTACTGACTAAGCTACTCACCAAGCTGCTCACCAAGCTACTCACCAAGCTACTGACAAAGCTACCATGGAAGCTACTTACCAAGCTACTTGTCAAGCTACTTTCCTTGCTACACACCAAGCTTCTTACCAAGTTACTCACCTAGCTACTGACCAAGCTACCAACCAAGCTACTGACCAAGCTACTGACCAAGCTACTAACCAAGGTACTCACCAAGCTACTGCCAAGCTACTGCCAAGCTACCTTCCAAGCTACCACCCAAGCTACTCACCAAGCTACTTTTCAAGCTACTGACTAAGCTACTCACCAAGATACTCACGCAAATACTAACCAAGCTACTGACCAAGCATCTGACCAAGCTACTGCCAAGCTACTGAACAAGCTACTCACCAAACTAAATACCAAGCTACTCACCAAGCTACTGACAGAGCTACTCACCAAGCTACTGACCAAGCTACTCACCGAGCTACACTCCAAGCTACTCACCAAGCGCCCTCACCAAGTGCCCTCACCAAGCACTCTCACTTCTGACCTTGAAATACAATCTAAAATGTTTCCATTGTCTTATTGATGAATGTCATGAATACCCTGAAGGACAAATATTTGCTCCCCTTAAACACCCAGAACAGATAAACTAATTCACTAGCTACTACGCCATTAGCACATTTGCTACATCAGTAGGAATATGAGTACGTACTTACTGTATATGTGAATACTCTGCTTACTCCGGACCAGGTCCTAATCCCCGGGACTTGAAAGAGGAGGCGGCGGCGAAAGAGAGGCAGGCGAGCCGGCAACCAGACGAGACTAGGTCAGCGAGCAAATACGCCATTGTCCTCTGATCTATTTTCGAACGTGCAATCACTGGAGAACAAATTGGATGAGCTTCGTTCGAGATTATCTTATCAACGGGACCTGAAAAACTGTAATGTTCAGAGTCGTGGCTGAATGAGGACATGGATCTACATCTTGTTGGTTTTCCTTTGCATCGCCAAGAATTGACAGCAGACTCGGGTAACACGAAGGGAGGAGCGGTTTTCCTCTTTATTAGCAACAGCTGGTGCGCGATCTCTAATGTTAAGGAAGTCTCAAGGTTTTGCACGCCTGAGTTAGAATACCTCATGATAAACTGCAGACCAAACTATTTACCAAGAGAGTTTTATCTATATTTTTCAGAGCTGTCTGTTTACCTCCACAAACCAATGCTGGCACTAATACCGCACTCAACAAGCTGTATAGGGGCATAAGCAAACAAGAAGATGAACATTCAGAGGCAGCGTTTCTCGTGGCCGGTGATTTTAATGCAGCGAAACTGAAATCCGTTTTACCTCATTTTACCAGCATGTCACAAAACTCTAGATCACCTTTATTCCACACACAGAAATGCATACAAAGCTCTCCCTCGCCATCTTTTTCGCAAGTCAGACCATAACTCTATCCTGCTGCTTCCTGCTTACAAGCAAAAGCTCAACACGGAAGTGGTCAAACGAAGCAGATGCTAAGCTACAGGACTGTTTTGCTAGCACAGATTGGAATGTTCCAGGATTCATTTTATAACATTGAGGAGTTTACCACATCAGTCACCGGCTTCATTAATAAGTGCATTGACGATGTCATCCCCACAGTGACCGTACATACATACCCCAACCAGAAGCCATGGATTACAGGCAACATCCACACTTAGCTAAAGGATGGAGCTGCAATTTTTAAGGAGAGGGACACTAATCTGGACGCTTATTAGAAATCCCGCTACGTCCTCCGACGAGCCATCAAACAGGCAAAGCATCAATACAGACTGAGATCGAATCCTACTACGCCGGCTCTGACGCTCGACGGATGTGGCAGGGCTTGCAAACAACCACGGATTACAAAGGGAAACCCAGCACGAGCTGCCCAGCAATGCGAGCCTACCAGACGAGCTAAATACCTTCTACGCTTGCTTCGAGGCAAGAAATGCTGAGCCATGCATGAGAGCACCAGCTGTTCCGGACAACTGTGTGATCTCGCTCCATAGCCGATGTGAGTAAGACCTTTAAACAGGTTAACATTCACAAGACCGCAGGGTTAGACGGAATACCAGGACCCGTATTCAGAGTATGCGCTGACCGGCTGGCAAGTGTCTTCACTGATATTTTCAACCTATCCCTTACCCGGTCTGTAATACCAACTTGTTTCAAGCAGACCACCATAGTCCGAAGAATGACAAGGTAACCTGCCTAAATGACTATCTCCCTGTAGCACTCACATCTATAGCTATGAAATGCTTTGAAAGGCTGGTCATGGCTCACATCAACACCATCATCCCGACACCCTGGACCCACTCCAATTTGGATACCGCCCCAACAGAGCCACAGATGACGCAATCTCTATTGCGCTACACACTGCCCTCATCCACCCGGACAAAAGGAATACCTATGTAATAATGCTTTTCATTTGCTACAGCTCAGCATTCAACATTATAGTCCTCTCTAAACTCATCATCAAGCTCAGGACCCTGGGACTGAACACCTCCCTCTGCAACTGGATCCTGGACATCCTGACGGGCCGACCCCAAGCGGTGAGGGTTGGCAACAACACATCCACCACGCTGATCCTTAACACAGGGGCCCCTCAGGGGTGTGTGCTCAGTCCCCTCCTGTACTCCCTGTTCACCCACGACTGCGTGGCCGTGCACAACTCCAACACCATCATCAAGTTTGCTGACGACACAACGGTGGTAGGACTAATTAATCGAAGACGATGAGGCAGCGTATAGGGAGGAGGTCAGACACCTGGCAGTGTGGTGCCAGGACAACAACCTCTCCCTCAACATCAGCAAGACAAAAGAATTGATCGTGGACTACAGGAAACGGAGGGGCGAGCATGCCCCAATCCACATCGACAGGGCTGTAGAGGAGCGGGTCAAGATCTTCAAGTTCCTCGGTGTCCACATCACTAAGGAATGAACATGGTCCACACACACCCACACAGTTGTGAAGAGGGCACGACAGCGCCTCTTCCTACTCAGAAGGCTGAAAATATTTGTCATGGGCCCTCAGATCCTCAAAAAGGTATACAGCTGCACCATTGAGAGCATCTTGACTGCAAGGCACCCGTCCGCAAGGCACTACAGAGGGTGGTGAGTTGGGCCCAGTACATCACTGGGGCTGAGCTCCCTGCCATCCAGGACCTCTATACCAGGCGGTGTCAGAGGAAGGCCCCAATAAACGTCAAAGACTCAAGCCACCCAAGCCATGTACAGTGCTTCGCAAAAGTATTCATCCCCTTGGCGTTTTTCCTATTTTGTTGCATTACAACCTGTTTTTTTAATTTATTTTTATTTGGATTTCATGTAATGGACATACACAACATAGTCCAAATTGGTGAAGTGAAATGAAAAAAATAACTTGTTTCAAAAAATTCTAACAAATAAATAACAGAAAAGTGGTGCGTGCATATGTATTCACCCTCTTTGCTATGAAGCCCCTAAATAAGATCTGGCACAGCCAATTACCTTCAGAAGTCACATAAGTAGTTAAATAATGTCCACCTGTGTGCAATCTAAGTGTCACATGATCTGCAACACCACTAAGCAAGGGGCACCACCAAGCAAGCGGCACCATGAAGACCAAGGAGCTCTCCAAACAAGTCAGGGACAAAGTTGTGGAGAAGTACAGATCAGGGTTGGGTTATAAAAAAATAACAGAAACTTTGAACATCCCACGGAGCACCATTAAATCCATTATTTTAAAAAATTGAAAGAATATGGCACTACAACAAACCTGCCAAGAGAGGGCCGCCCACCAAATCTCACAGCAAGGAGGGCATTAATCAGAGAGGCAACAAAGAGAGCAAAGATAACCCTGAAGGAGCTGCAAAGCTCCACAGCGGAGATTGGAGTATCTGTCCATAGGACCACTTTAAGCCATACACTCCACAGAGCTGGGCTTTACGGAAGAGTGGCCAGTAAAAAGCCATTGCTTAAAGAAAAAAATAAGCAAACACATTTGGAAGAAGGTACTCTGGTCAGATAAGACTAAAATTGAGCTTTTTGTCCATCAAGGAAAACGCTATGTCTGGCACAAACCCAACACCTCTCATCACCCTGAGAACACCATCCCCACAGTGAAGCATGGTGGTGGCAGCATCATGCTGTGGGGATGTTTTTCATCGGCAGGGACTGGGAAACTGGTCAGAATTGAAGGAATGATGGATGGTGAAAAATACAGGGAAATTCTTGAGGGAAACCTGTTTCAGTCTTCCAGAGATTTGAGACTGGACGGAGGTTCACCTTCCAGCAGGACAATGACCTTAAGCATACTGCTAAAGCAACACTTGAGTGGTTTAAGGGGAAACATTTAAATGTCTTGGAATGGCCTAGTCAAAGCCCAGACCTCAATCCAATTGAGAATCTGTGGTATGACTTAAAGATTGCTGTACACCAGCGGAACACATCCAACTTGAAGGAGCTGGAGCAGTTTTGCCTTGAAGAATTGGCAAAAATCCCAGTGGCTAGATGTGCCAAGCTTATAGAGACATACCCCAAGAGACTTGCAGCTGTAATTGCTGCAAAAGGTGGCTCTACAAAGTATTGACTTTGGGGGGGGGGGGGGGGGGGGGTGAATAGTTATGCACGCTCAAGCTTTCTGTTTTTTTGTCTTATTTCTTGTTTGTTTCACAAGAAAAAAGATTTTGCATCTTCAAAGTGGTAGGCATGTTGTGTAAATCAAATGATACAACCCCCCAAAAAATCAATTTTAATTCCAGGTTGTAAGGCAACAAATTAGGAAAAATGCCAAGGGGGGTGAATACTTTCGCAAGCAGTACTAGTGCACCAAGTCTGGAACCAACAGGACCCTAAACAGCTTCTATCCCCAAGCCATAAGACTGCTAAACAAGACTGCTAAATAGCTAATCAAATCAAATGTTATTGGTCTCGTACACATATTTAGCAGATGTTATCACAGGTGCAGCTAAATGCTCTTGATTCTAGCTCCAACAACAATAATATCTAACATTACAAAACAATAGACACTAATCCCCCAAATATCTATGAACGATATTAGGAAATATCAGAACGAGCAATGTCAGTGTATAAATATATTGGTGTGTAATGGTGTATAGACATAATGGACAGTATATGAATAGAAAAGGTGTGTACAGCAGTTGTTATATAGGATTAGCCTTGACTAGAATACATGATATACATATGAAGTGGGTAAAACAGTATGGAAACATTATTAAAGTGATCAGTATTCCATGACTATGTAAATAGGGTAGCAGTCTCTAAGGTGCAGGGCAGGCTACTGGGCGGAGGCCGGCTAGTTCTGACAATTAACAGTCTGATGTTCTGGAGATAGAAGCTGTTTCACAGTCTCTCGGTCCAAGCTTTGATGCACCTGTACTGTCTCCGCCTTCTAGATGGTAGTGGGGTGAACAGGCTGTGGCTCGGGTGGCTGAGGTCCTTGATGATCTTGGCTACCCACTGCTGCTACTGTCTATTATCTATCCCGTTGCCTACTCGCTTTAGCCCTACCTATATGTACATACCTCAATTACTTCATACCCCTGCACATCAACTCGGTACTGGTACCCTGTGTATATAGACAAGTTATTACCTCATACCCCTGCGCAATGACTCGGTACTGGTACCCTGTGTATATAGACAATATAAATATATAGATTGTAACTTCCATCAATGTAATTGTCTGCATCACTTCCAATCCCCCATATGTTTTTTTTCTCTTTCAAATATATATATATATATACATATATATATATATATATATATATATATATATATATATATATATATATATATATATATATATATATATATATATATATATATATATATATATATATAATACATATACATACATATATATACATATCCTTTTTAAAAATATATTTTCTTTTACTACTTTCCAACCCCACCACCCCTTCCGTAATTGGAGTAAACTAGTGAACAACAACGCTTAGGCCTCTACTTCCAGCTTATGCATACTATATACATTTTATGGACACAGTCAATTTTACAATACTTCTATTTTGTTTGATTTTACTCCTGAACTTCCTCTGCCCTCAACCTCTCCGATCATTTTCAAAATGTCCATCTGGTTTGCTTCTACATGCCATATCTTTCTAACTGTGCTCTTTCACAAAAGCTCTCAACCTATAACCTATATACTTATTATGGACACAGTATGCTTACATTATTAGTTATCTTGTTGTTACTAGTTGTTGTTAGTTGTTATTAGTCCCATCCTTTAACTCCATTCAACACCACCCATCTTTTTCGTAACACCATCCATTTATATTTGCCATATATTTTTCAATTGTACCTACAGTACTGCATTACTGAAACCCCACCTTCAGTACTGTATCACTGACCCCCCACCTACAGTACTTCATCACTAATCCCCAACCTACAGTAACGTATTACTGAAACCCCACCTTCAGTACTGTATCACTGACCCCCCACCTACAGTACTTCATCACTAATCCCCAACCTACAGTACCGTATTACTGACACCCCACCTTCAGTACTGTATCACTGACCCCCCACCTACAGTACTTCATCACTAATCCCCAACCTACAGTACCGTATTACTGACCACCACCTACAGTACTGTATTACTGACACTGTCACGCCCTGATTTATGGGACTCTAGTATGTTGAGTCAGGGTGTGGAGTTCTATGTTGTATTGTCTATGTTCTCAGTCCAGGTGTTGTATTTCTATGTTTGGCTGGGTGTGATTCCAAATCAGAGACAGCTGTCGCTCGTTGTCTCTGATTGGGGATCATACTTAGGCAGCCTGTTTGCATTCAGTTGTTGTGGGTTCTTGTTCCGTGTAGAGGCTTGTATTGTGTTTAGCCTGAGGACTTCACGTTATGTTGTTTTGTTGTTTTGTTCGTGTGTTTATCGTTATAATAAAAATTTATGCATTTCACGCTGCGCCTTGGTCTGACCCGTCCTTCAACGAACGTGACATAAGATCCCACCAAACACGGACCAAGCAGCGTGCCCAGGAGCAGACATCCTGGACATGGGAGGAGATTCTGGACGGAAAGGGATCCTGGAAATGGGAGGAGATTCAGGCTGGGATGGATCGCTGTCCTTGGGAGGAGACAGTGGAGGCCCGGTTTAGAGAGGAGCAACGGCAACACAGAAGGCACCGGCCGAGGAGGAAGCCCGAGAGACATCCCCAATAAAAAAAATTTGGGGGGCTAAAAGGGTGGTCAGGGATCGATGGAGAAGAGCCCCGACCACTGCACTCGTGGGGGCTCAGGGAGGAGTCCTCACGGGAGGAGGACTGGGCGCGGAGAGTGAAAGATTGGTACAGTCGGAGATCTCTAACGTCAGTTCCCAGTCCGGTACACCTCGTGCCTGCGTCTCGCACCAAGCTAGTGGTGCGTGTGCCCAGTCCGGCCCAGCCCGTTCCTGTTCCTCGCACCAAGCCAGTGGAGCGTGTTCCCAGTCCGGTACGGCTCGTGCCTGCTTCCCGCACCAAACCAGTGGTGCGTGTCGCCAGTCCGGCACAGCCCGTTCCTGTTCCTCGCACCAGACCAGTGGTGTGTGTTCCCAGTCCGGCCCGGCCCGTTCCTGCTCCTCGCACCAGGCCAGTGGTGCGTGTTCCCAGTCCGGCCCGGCCCGGCCCGTGCCTGCTCCTCGCACCAGACCAGTGGTGCGTGTTCCCAGTCCGGCCCGGCCCGTTCCTGCTCCTCGCACCAGGCCAGTGGTGCGTGTTCCCAGTCTGGCCCGACCCGTGCCTGCTCCCCGCACCAAGCCAGTGGTGTGTGTTCCCAGTCTGGCCCAGCCCATTTCTGCTCCTCGCACCAGACCAGTGGTGCGTGTTCCAAGTCCAGTACGGCCCGTGCCTGCTCCCCGCACCAAGCCAGTGGTGCGTGTCGCCAGCCCGGTACACCCCCTACCTGCTCCCCGCACCAAGCCAGTGGTGTGTGTCCCCAGTCCGGCCCTTCCTGTTCCTCGCACCAAGCCAGTGGTGTGTGTTTCCAGTCCGGCCCTTCCTGTTCCTCGCACCAAGCCAGTGGTGTGTGTTCCCAGTCCGGTACGGCCCGTGCATGCTCCCGCACCAAGCAAGTGGTGCGTGTCGCCAGTCCGGCCCGGCGCGTTCCTTCTCCTCGCACCAAGCCAGTGGTGCGTGTTCCTAGTCCGGTCCGGCCCGTGCCTGCTCCTCGCACCAGACCAGTGGTGCGTGTGTCCAGTCCGGCACGGCCCTTACCCGTTACACCGGTGCCTGGTCCGGCACCGGTCAGCTGCTCCACTCCGGAGCCAGAGCAGTCCGCTCCACCGGGGTCCAGTCCAGCTCCGGTCAGCTGTTCCACTCAAGAGCCAGAGCAGTCCGCTCCACCGGTGCCTGATCCAGCTCCGGTCGGCTGCTCCACTCCGGAGCCAGAGCAGTCCGCTCCACCGGTGCCTGATCCAGCTCCGGTCAGCTGCTCCACTCCGGAGCCAGAGCAGTCCACTCCACCGGTGCCTAGTCCAGCTCCGGTCAGCGGCTCCACTCCGGAGCCAGAACAGTCCGCTCCACCGGTGCCTAGTCCAGCTCCGGACAGCGGATCCACTCCGGAGCCAGAGCAGTCCGCTCCACCGGAGTCCAGTTCAGCTCCGGTCAGCGGCTCCAGTCCAGACCCAGACGTCAGCCCCTCTCCAGGTTCGGGGTCTCTCACACCAGGGTCCAGACAGTCCTTGGTACATCGTGGGAGGAAGGAGAGGGGAAGCAGCGCGCCGAGGTCCAGACCAGACCAGGGGCGCAACGGGGAGGCTGAGAGAATGTGGTCATCACGCCCGGAGCCGGATCCGCCTCCGAGGCTGAATGCCCACCCGGACCCTGCCCTGTTACAGTGAGGGAAAAAAGTATTTGATCCCCTGCTGATTTTGTACGTTTGCCCACTGACAAAGACATCAGTCTATAATTTTAATGGTAGGTTTATTTGAACAGTAAGAGACAAAATAACAACAAAAAAATCCAGAAAAACGCATGTCAAAAATGTTATAAATTGATTTGCATTTTAATGAGGGAAATAAGTATTTGACCCCCTCTCAATCAGAAAGATTTCTGGCTCCCAGGTGTCTTTTATACAGGTAACGAGCTGAGATTAGGAGAACACTCTTAAAGGGAGTGCTCCTAATCTCAGCTTGTTACCTGTATAAACGACACCTGTCCACAGAAGCAATCAATCAATCAGATTCCAAACTCTCCACCATGGCCAAGACCAAAGAGCTCTCCAAGGATGTCAGGGACAAGATTGTAGACCTACACAAGGCTGGAATGGGCTACAAGACCATCGCCAAGCAGCTTGGTGAGAAGGTGACAACAGTTGGTGCGATTATTCGCAAATGGAAAAAACACAAAATAAATGTCAATCTCCCTCAGCCTGGGGCTCCATGCGAGATCTCACCTCGCATGGAGTTGCAATGATCATGAGAACGGTGAGGAATCAGCCCAGAACTACACGGGAGGATCTTGTCAATGATCTCAAGGCAGCTGGGACCATAGTCACCAAGAAAACAATTGGTAACACACTACGCCGTGAAGGACTGAAATCCTGCAGCGCCCGCAAGGTCCCCCTGCTCAAGAAAGCACATATACCTGCCCATCTGAAGTTTGCCAATGAATATCTGAATGATTCAGAGGAGAACTGGGTGAAAGTGTTGTGGTCAGATGAGACCAAAATCGAGGTCTTTGGCATCAACTCAACTCGCCGTGTTTGGAGGAGGAGGAATGCTGCCTATGACCCCAAGAACACCATCCCCACCGTCAAACATGGAGGTGGAAACATTATGCTTTGGGGGTGTTTTTCTGCTAAGGGGACAGGACAACTTCACCGCTTCAAAGGGACGATGGACGGGGCCATGTACCGTCAAATCTTGGGTGAGAACATCCTTCCCTCAGCCAGGGCATTGAAAATGGGTTGTGGATGGGTATTCCAGCATGACAATGACCCAAAACACACGGCCAAGGCAACAAAGGAGTGGCTCAAGAAGAAGCACATCAAGGTCCTTTAGTGGCCTAGCCAGTCTCCAGACCTTAATCCCATAGAAAATCTGTGGAGGGAGCTGAAGGTTCGAGTTGCCAAACGCCTCGAAACCTTAATGACTTGGAGAAGATCTGCAAAGAGGAGTGGGACAAAATCCCTCCTGAGATGTGTGCAAACCTGGTGGCCAACTACAAGAAACGTCTGACCTCTGTGATTGCCAACAAGGGTTTTGCCACCAAGTACTAAGTCATGTTTTGCAGAGGGGTCAAATACTTATTTCCCTCATTAAAATGCAAATCAATTTATAACATTTTTAACATGCATTTTTCTGGATTTTTTTGTTGTTATTCTGTCTCTCACTGTTCAAATAAACCTACCATTAAAAGCATAGACTGATCATGTCTTTGTCAGTGGGCAAACGTACAAAATCAGCAGGGGATCAAATACTTTTTTCCCTCACTGTATGTCAGGTTTGTGCGGTCGGAGTCCGCACATTTGGGGGGGTGGTAAAGTCACGCCCTGACTTATGGGACTCTAGTATGTTGAGTCAGGGTGTGGAGTTCTATGTTGTATTATCTATGTTCTCAGTCTAGGTGTTGTATTTCTATGTTTGGCTGGGTGTGATTCCCAATCAGAGACAGCTGTCGCTCGTTGTCTCTGATTGGGGATCATACTTAGGCAGCCTGTTTGCATTCAGTTGTTGTGGGTTCTTGTTCCATGTAGAGGCTTGTCTTTTGTTTAGCCTGAGGACTTCACGTTATGTTGTTTTGTTGTTTTGTTCGTGTGTTTATCATTTTAATAAACATGTATGCATTTCACGCTGCGCCTTGGTCTGACCCGTCCTTCAGCGAACGTGACAGACACCCCACCTACAGTACTGCATTACTGAAACCCCACCTACAGTACTGTATTACTGACACCCCACCTAGAGTAAAGTATTACTGAAACCCCACCTACAGTACTATATTACTCATCACCAACCTACAGTACTGTATTACTGACACCCCACCTACAGGACTGCATTACCGACACCCCACGTACTGTAGTTGGGGTGTCAGTAATACAGTACCGTAGGTGGGGGGTCAGTAATACATTACTGCAGGTGGGGTGTCAGTAATGAAGTACTGTAGGTGGGGTGTCGGTAATAAAGTACTGTTGGATAGGGGTCAGTAATACAGTACTATAAGTGGGGGGTCAGTAATACTTCACTGTAGGTGCGGTGTCAGTAATGCAGTACTGTAGGTGGGGTTTCAGTAATACAGTACTGTAGTTGGGGTGTCAGTAATACAGTACTGTATTACTGAAACCCCACCTACAGTACTGCATTACTGACACCGCACCTACAGTGAAGTATTACTGACCCCCCACTTATAGTACTGTATTGCTGACCCCTATCCAACAGTACTTTATTACCGACACCCCACCTACAGTACTTCATTACTGACACCCCACCTGCAGTAATGTATTACTGACCCCCCACCTACGGTACTGTATTACTGACACCCCAACTACAGTACTGTATTACTAATCCCCCACCTACAGTACTTTATTACTGACACCCCACCTACAGTACTGTATTACTGACACCCCACCTACAGTACTGTATTACTGACAACCCACCTAGATTAAAGTATTACTGACCCCCCACTTAGAGTACTGTATTACTGACCCCCATCCAACAGTACTTTATTATTGACACCCCACCTACAGTACTGTATTACTGACCCCCCACCTAAAGTACTGTATTAATGACCCCCCACCTACAGCACTGTATTAATGACCCCCCACCTACAGCACTGCATTACTGACACCCCACCTTCAGCACTGCATTACTGACCCCCCACCTTCAGCACTGCATTACTGACCCCCCACCTACAGTACTGCATTACTGACCCCCCACCTACAGTACTGCATTACTGACACCCCACCTATAGTACTGAATTACTGATACCCCACCTACCGTCCTGTAATACTGACACCCCACCTACAGTACTGTATTACTGACACCCCACCTACAGTACTGTATTACTGACACCCCATCTACAGTACTGTATTACTGACACCCCACCTAGATTAAAGTATTACTGACCCCCCACTTACAATACTGTATTACTGACCCCATCCAACAGTACTTTATTATTGACACCCCACCTGCAGTACTGTATTACTGACACCTCACCTACAGTACTGTATTACTAATCCCCCACCTACAGTACTGAATTACTGACACCCCACCTACAGTACTGAATTACTGACACCCCACCTACAGTACTGTATTACTGATACCCCATCTACAGTACTGTATTACTGACACCCCACCTACAGTACTGTTTTACTGAAACCACACCTACAGTACTGCATTACTGTTTAAACCCTTTACAATGATGGAAAATGGTTATGCTCCTGCGAACGTCACATGTTGGTGCACATGGGTCCTTTTACATGGAAATGCCCAGTAGGCTTATTTAGATTAGTGCATATTATGAAACCATACTGAGGGTAATATTATAACCCTGTACACTGAGGGGAATATTGTAACCCTATACACTGAGGGGAATATTGTAACCCTATACACTGTGGGTAATATTATAACGGTATACACTGAGGGGAATATTACAACCCTATAAACTAAGGGGAAAATTATAACCCTATTGTCACGTCTCCTCCCGTTGCTCCCCTCAACGCTCTGTTTCGCCGGTCTACTGAGCTACCTGTCAGAGCGCACCACCTCGGCAACACCGAAATGGAAACCCAACCCACCCTAATCACCTCCAGCGCACCTGCACCTCATCATCTCATCATCACCCCTATATAGCCCTGGACTGGTCAGTGTTGTGTTGTGTGTGATTGTTAGTGTCTTGTCGTGTACTCGCTCTTTGTTGTTCTCTTGCTCAGTGTTAAGTTAACCTTTACATTGTTGATTCCTGCGTCTGCGTCCTGCCTCTTCGTATCCTCAGTACTCATCACAGAATCACACACTGATCACGAAGATGGATGGAGCAGCTAATCCTCCTGGAGTTTCCCAGCGCCTCGACCACCATCAGCAGCAGATTGCCCAGCTGAACGCCACCATGCAGGAAGTGCTCCAAACGCTGCATAAACTGACCATCGCTCCGGTTCCACATCAGGGAGCGGCGAGTGAACAAAGTCCACCTCCTCCCAGGCTATCACCAACGTCTAAGGGACCCCTCGCCCTGCCGGAGCGCTATGACGGGAAAACAACTAAATGTAGAGGCTTCCTACTACAGGTCTCACTGTATCTGGTGTGTCAGCATGGGGCATCTCCATCGGACCAAGCCAGGATAGCGCTGGTGATTTCGCTACTGAAGGGAAAGGCACTGGATTGGGCCACGGCAGTCTGGGAAAAAGGTGAGACCGTGGCGCTTCCCTACTCCACCTTCCTCGCTCGGTGTGGACAGGAGAGGGAGAGGAGGATGTAAGGAGGAGGAGAGGAGGAGGGAGCAGAGAGTGAAAAGAGGAGGAGGTAGAGGAGGGTGTAAGGAGGAGGAGAGGAGGAGGGAGAGGAGGGTGTAAGGAGGAGGAGAGGAGGAGGGAGAAGAGGGTGTAAGGAGGAGGTAGAGGAGGGTGTAAGGAGGAGGAGAGGAGGAGGGAGAGGAGGGTGTAAGGAGGAGGAGAGGAGGAGGGAGAGGAGGGTGTAAGGAGGTGAAGAGGAGGAGGGACAGGAGGAGGGAGAGGAGGAGGGAGATGAGGGTGTAAGGAGGAGGAGAGGAGGAGGGAGAAGAGAGTGAAAAGAGGAGGAGGTAGAGGAAGGTGTAAGGAGGAGGAGAGGAGGAGGGAGAGGAGGGTGTAAGGAGGAGGAGAGGAGGAGGGAGAGGAGGGGGGAGAGGAGGGTGTAAGGAGGAGGATAGGAGGGTGTAAGGAGGAGGAGAGGAGGAGGGAGAGGAGGGTGTAAGGAGGAGGAGAGGAGGAGGGAGAGGAGGGTGTAAGGAGGAGGAGAGGAGGAGGGAGAAGAGGGTGTAAGGAGGAGGAGAGGAGGGTGTAAGGAGGAGGAGAGGAGGAGGGAGAGGAGGGTGTAAGGAGGAGGAGAGGAGGAGAGGAGGAGGGAGAGGAGGAGGGAGAGGAGGGTGTAAGGAGGAGGAGAGGAGGAGGGAGAAGAGGGTGTAAGGAGGAGGATAGGAGGGTGTAAGGAGGAGGAGAGGAGGAGGGAGAGGAGGGTGTAAGGAGGAGGAGAGGAGGAGGGAGAGGAGGGTGTAAGGAGGAGGAGAGGAGGAGGGAGAAGAGGGTGTAAGGAGGAGGAGAGGAGGGTGTAAGGAGGAGGAGAGGAGGAGGGAGAGGAGGGTGTAAGGAGGAGGAGAGGAGGAGGGAGAGGAGGGTGTAAGGAGGAGGAGAGGAGGAGGGAGAAGAGGGTGTAAGGAGGAGGAGAGGAGGGTGTAAGGAGGAGGAGAGGAGGAGGGAGAGGAGGGTGTAAGGAGGAGGGAGAGGAGGAGGGAGAGGAGGGTGTAAGGAGGAGGAGAGGAGGAGGGAGAAGAGGGTGTAAGAAGGAGGAGGAGAGGAGGAGGAGAGGAGGAGAGGAGGAGGGAGAGGAGGGGTGTAAGGTGGAGGAGTGTAGGGTGTATGGAACAGGAGAGGAGGGTGTAAGGAGGAGGAGAGGAGGGTGTAAGGAGGAGGAGAGGAGGAGAGGAGGGTGTAAGGAGGAGGAGAGGATGAGGGAGAGGAGGGGGAGACAATAAAGGAGGCGACGTCAACGAGAGGGGAAGATTGACACATAGCGTTGCCCCACCTGACGTTATCCCACCTCCCAGTCGTCCGTTGGTAACCGTAGCAGCCGTGGTCCTCTGTAGCTCAATTGGTAGAGCATGGCGCTTGTAACGCCAGGGTAGTGGGTTCGATCCCCGGGACCACCCATACCTAAAAATGTATGCACACATGACTGTAAGTCGCTTTGGATAAAAGCGTCTGCTAAATGGCATATTATTATTATTATTATTATTATTATTAGGTAGCCATCCGGCCAGCCCAGCCCTGCATGGCGGAGCTTTCTCCAGATTATCTATTAATTGAGGAATCAGATAATTCTTAAGCCTCCTCCATTTCAGATCCAATAACAGATAAGAGCGCATTTCAGCATGATCAACTGGCAATCTGTCCCCTCACACCGCTAGTTTACTGCTTCTCAGGATTACTGCAGTGGAGGAGAGGAGGGAGGTTTCTAAAGAGTTCACAAGATGGAGAAAATTATGTTTTTTTTTACCTTTATTTTTGACAGGGAGTGATGGATAAAGGAGTGATAGTACCAATCAACGTACAACTCTAAATACCTTTTACAATCTGCAATAAACAAAAATTATACAAAACCACAAGCTGCTATAGCACACAGCCATAACCAATGACTGTCTAGGATAATTCCTAGCTTCATTTTGTCTTCATCTGGTCTTACCGAAGACAACATGGGAGGATAGAGAGACTGACAAAACTCTCATCCTCTATTTTAATCCTTCCAA
Organism: Coregonus lavaretus; assembly: GCF_964263955.1. Classification (NCBI taxonomy): domain Eukaryota; kingdom Metazoa; phylum Chordata; class Actinopteri; order Salmoniformes; family Salmonidae; genus Coregonus; species Coregonus lavaretus. The sequence goes on from NW_028164682.1 coordinate 27,362, forward strand.
GTACACACACGTAAACGCACAGGCACACAAACAACCCCCTGCGAAAGGGAAGGCCTCTCTGATAGTGTCTCAAAAAATATATCAGTCTCACCCAACTGCGCATATGACAGCGTTTTTAAACCAGCCCCCCCCAAAAAAATCACCACCACACACACAGAAAACACGGTGGCGGTCGCAGATAACACTTGCCTCCTCTCTCGGTAAACAACTTTTTGGATTAGGGGCTGGTGTGTCAGGATAATGAGGGAGGCTATCTGGCTCGCCACGGCTGCATTGTCGCGTCAATCTCAGGGGCAGCACCAAATCTATACTCTGCTATTTATCCACCACCCTGATAGCTTATTTATCTGCCTTCAAATGCCAGGGCTGGAGGAATCTCATCTAGCTGTGCCCTTCGCCCAGCCTCTGACTGAAAGCTAATAGATATATCAGAGCTGAGGTCTGGCGGCTGAGCTGAACAGATTAACGGGTGCAGGGCGTCATTGATTGATTAGCATAGGGAGAATGGCCCGAGCTCCTTTTGACAACCCAAGATTAGGGCTCAGAACAGGGCTTAAATTGCTTACTCCTCTGGCGAAGGAAGGCTGGGCTTTCAAATTACAGGCTTGTCACCTTGTCCCAACACTGTCTATTTGGGGAATGTTAATGTATATAAACAATTGAGGAGAGGAGGAGCGAGGGAGGCTGAAGGAGAGGGAGAGATGGTGAGAAAATTAGAGAAGGTGAGATGGATATATAGATTGGAAGGGAGGAAAAGATAAACAAATCAGTCGACTGCTAGTCAGTATGATAATGAACACACAAACCAAGATGGCTTCTCCTCTGTCTGTCCCTTGCCTCAGTCACAACAGTAGACAGATACAGTGCCTTCAGAAAGTATTCACACCTCTTGACTTTTTCCACATTTTGTTTTGTTACAGCCTGAATTTAAAATGGATGAAATTCAGATTTGTTTTTGTCACTGGCCTAGACACAGTACCCCATAATGTCAAAGTGGAATTATGTTTTTTTAAATTGTTACAAATTATAAAAATATGAAAAGCTGAATTGTCTCGTGTAAATTAATATTCAACCCCTTTGTTATTGCAAATAAGTTCAGGAGTAAAAATGTGCTTAACAAGTCACATAATAAGTTGCATCACTCTGTGTGATTGTTAGCTCCTAACAATGCAGCAAAATGCTTATGTTACTAGCTCCTAACGATGCAGCTAAATGCTTACATTACTAGCTCATAACAATGCAACTAAATGATTGTGTTATTAGCTCTTAACAATGCAGCTAAATGCTTGTGTTACAGGCTCCTAACAATGCAGTTTAATGCTTATGTTACTAGCTTCTAACAATGCAGCTAAATGATTGTGTTGTTAGCTCCTAACAATGCAGCGGAATGCTTGTGTTACTAGCTCCTAACAATGCAGCTAAATGCTTGTGTTACTAGCTCTTAACAATGCAGCTAAATGATTGTGTTACTAGCTCCTAACAATGCAGCTAAATGCTTTTGTTACTAGCTCCTAACAATGCAGCTACATGTTATTATGTTACTAGCTCTTAACAATGCAGCTAAATGCTTGTGTTACTAGCTCCTAACAATGCAGCAAAATGCTTATGTTAATAGCTTCTAACAATGCAGCTAAATGATTGTATTGTTAGCTCCTAACAATGCAACGAAATGCTTATGTTACTAGCTCCTAACAATGCAGCTAAATGCTTGTGTTACTAGCTCCTAACAATGCAGCTAAATGCTTGTGTTACTAGCTCCTAGTAATGCAGCTAAATGCTTGTGTTACTAGCTCCTAACAATGCAGCAAAATGCTTATGTTACTAGCTTCTAACAATGCAGCTAAATGATTGTATTGTTAGCTCCTAACAATAGAGCAAAATGCTTATGTTACTAGCTTCTAACAATGCAGCTAAATGATTGTATTGTTAGCTCCTAACAATAGAGCGAAATGCTTATGTTACTAGCTCCTAACAATGCAGCTAAATGCTTACATTACTAGCTCATAACAATGCAACTAAATGATTGTGTTATTAGCTCCTAACATTTATGCTAAATGCTTATGTTACTAGCTCCTAACAATGCAGCTACATACTTATGTTGGTAGCTCCTAACAATGCAGCTAAATGCATATGTTACTAGCTCCTAACAATGCAGCTAAATGCCTATGTTACTAGCTCCTAACAATGCAGCTAAATGATTATGTTGCTAGCTCCTAACAATGCAGCTAAATGCCTATGTTGCTAGCTCCTAACAATGCAGCTAAATGCTTATGTTACTAGCTCATAACAATGCAGCTAAATGATTGTGTTACTAGCTCCTAACAATGCAGCTAAATGCTTGTGTTACTAGCTCCTAGTAATGCAGCTAAATGCTTGTGTTACTAGCTCCTAACAATGCAACTAAATGTTATGTTACTACATCCTAACAATGCAGCTACATGCTTATGTTACTAGCTCCTAACAATGCAGCTAAATGCTTATGTTACTAGGTCCTAACAATTCAGCTCCTGTAACAGTAATCCTAATGCGATCTATATGCATATACACCGGATGAACTTACACAAGATATACTAAGAATGATATGTACAGTAGGATATATATTACAGTGCCTTGCAAAAGTATTCATCCCCCTTGTGTTTTTCCTATTTTGTTGCATTACAACCTGTAATTTAAATTTTGTTTGGATTTAATGTAATGGACATACACAAAATAGTAAAAATTGTTTAAGTGAAATAAATAAATAACAATAAAGTGGTGCGTGCTTATGTATTCACCCCCTTTGCTATGAAGCCCCTAAATAAGATCTGGTGCAACCAATTACCTTCAGAAGTCACATAATTAGGTAAATAAAGTCCACCTGTGTGCAATCTAAGTGTCACATGATCTGTCACATGATCTCAGTATATATACACCTGTTCTGAATGGCCCCAGAGTCTGCAACACCACCAAGCAAGGGGCACCACTGAGCAAGCGGCACCATGAAGACCAAGGAGCTCTCCAAACAGGTCAGGGACAAAGTTGTAGACTACAGATCAGGGTTGGGTTATAAAAAAATATGAACATCCCACGGAGCACCATTAAATCCATTATTAAAAAATTGAAAGAATATGGCACCACAACAAACCTGCCAAGAGAGGGCCGCCCACTAAAACTCACGGACCAGGCAAGGAGGGCATTAATCAGAGAGGCAACAAAGAGACCAAAAATAACCCTGAAGGAGCTGCAAAGATCCACAGTTGAGATTTGAGTATCTGTCAATTGGACCACATTAAACCGTACACTCCACAGAGCTGGGCTTTACGGAAGAGTGGCCAGAAAAAAGCCATTGCTTAAAAAAAAATATAAGCAAATACATTTGATGTTCACCAAAAGGCATGTGGTAGACTCCCCAAACATATGGAAGAAGGTACTATGGTCAGATGAGACTAAAATTGAGCTTTTTGGCCGTCAAGGAAAACACTATGTCTGGCGCAAACCCAACACCTCTCATCACCCCGAGAACACCATCCCCACAGTGAAGCATTGTGGTGGCAGCATCATGCTGTGGGGACGTTTTTCATCGGCAGAGACTGGGAAACTGGTCAGAATTGAAGGAATGATGGATGGCGCTAAATACAGGGAAATACTTGAGGGAAACATGTTTCAGTTTCCAGAGATTTGAGATTAGGACGGAGGTTCACCTTCCAGCAGGACAATGACCCTAAGCATACTGCTAAAGCAACACTTGAGTGGTTTAAGGGGAAACATTTAAATGTCTTGGAATGGCCTACTCAAAGCCCAGACCTCAATCCAATTGAGAATCTGTGGTATGACTTAAAGATTGCTGTACACCAGCGGAACCCATCCAACTTGAAGGAGCTGGAGCAGTTTTGCCTTGAATAATGGGCAAAAATCCCAGTGGCTAGATGTGCCAAGCTTATAGAGACATACCCCAAGATACTTGCAGCTGTAATTGCTGCAAAAGGTGGCTCTACAAAGTATTGACTTTTGGGGGGGGGGTGAATGCTATGGGGGTGAATACTTTCGCAAGCCACTGTACAGTGAGCTATGACAAGAATCCAGTATATAAATACATATGTGGTGGTATACACAGTGTAAGAGCAATTCCACGGTAACATATTTGCTCAGAGACACAGATTTGTCAATTAAAATGTATTCTAAACAAAAAACATTGATTTCAAAGTTTAACAAACCCTACAACTCTATGCAAAATGACTACTTCTAACAATTTACACTGAATATTTCACATGAATGGCATTCTCTTCATGGTGATGCATCCTGAATAGCTACACAAAGGTAGAAATATGCAATATCCTCCTTATTTGGGTATTATTCTACAAACTGGCTATTACTGCATTGAGCTCTGCCCCCAAAAAAGACCACATTTGGTTGGTCCGGACCAGACCAAATCTAATCCAATCATAGACTTCTATGATTCACAAGTTTTGACATCAAAGTACAGCACGGTAGAGCTCTGTAGAGTACAGTAGAGTGCAGTACAATACAGTGCAGTACAGTAGAGTACAGTACAGTACATTATGTTGTACTCAACTCTAGTGTACTCTACTCTGTACTGTACTGAAATCTACTCTACTTTTCTTTACTGTACTGTACTGTGTTGTCCAAACTTGTGAACTCAACTGTGGTTTGTGACAACTATGATTTCCCATTGTAGCCAATTCAATTGCAGAAATTCCGTTACCAATTTTTCGGAAATTCCGTTACCGATTTGGCAATGGAATTGAGTTTTAATCACTTAATAATTCATAAACAAAATTGATATTAGTAAAAACACTACAACTACAGTGGGGGAAAAAAGTATTTAGTCAGCCACCAATTGTGCAAGTTCTCCCACTTAAAAAGATGAGAGAGGCCTGTACTTTTCATCATAGGTACACGTCAACTATAACAGAAAAATTGAGAAAAGAAAATCAAGAAAATCACATTGTAGGATTTTTTATGAATTTCTTTGCAAATTATGGTGGAAAATAAGTATTTGGTCAATAACAAAAGTTTTTCAATACTTTGTTATATACCCTTTGTTGACAATGACACAGGTCAAACGTTTTCTGTAAGTCTTCACAAGGTTTTCACACACTGTTGCTGGTATTTTGGCCCATTCCTCCATGCAGATCTCCTCTAGAGCAGTGATGTTTTGGGGCTGTCACTGGGCAACACAGACTTTCAGCTCCCTCCAAAGATTTTCTATGGGGTTGAGATCTGGAGACTGGCTAGGCCACTCCAGGACCTTGAAATGCTTCTTACGAAGCCACTCCTTCGTTGCCCGGGCGTTGTGTTTGGGATCATTGTCATGCTGAAAGACCCAGCCACGTTTCATCTTTTTCAATGCCCTTGCTGATGGAAGGAGGTTTTCACTCAAAATCTCACGATACATGGCCCCATTCATTCTTTCCTTTACATGGATCAGTCGTCCTGGTCCCTTTGCAGAAAAACTGCCCCAAAGCATGATGTTTCCACCCCCATGCTTCACAGTAGGTATGGTGTTCTTTGGATGCAACTCAGCATTCTTTGTCCTCCAAACAAGACGAGTTGAGATTTTACCAAAAAGTTTTATTTTGGTTTCATCTGACCATATGACATTCTCCCAATCCTCTTCTGGATCATCCAAATGCACTCTAGCAAACTTCATACGGGCCTGGCTTAAGCAGGGGGACACGTCTGGCACTGCAGGATTTGAGTCCCTGGCGGCGTAGTGTGTTACTGATGGTAGGCTTTGTTACTTTGGTCCCAGCTCTCTGCAGGTCATTCACTAGGTCCCCCCGTGTGGTTCTGTGATTTTTGCTCACCGTTCTTGTGATCATTTTGACCCCACGGGGTGAGATCTTGTATGGAGCCCCAGATCGAGGGAGATTATCAGTGGTCTTGTATGTTCTCCATTTCCTAATAATTGCTCCCACAGTTGATTTCTTCAAACCAAGCTGCTTACCTATTGCAGATGCAGTCTTCCCAGCCTGGTGCAGGTCTACAATTGTGTTTCTGGTGTCCTTTGACAGCTCTTTGGTCTTGGCCATAGTGGAGTTTGGAGTGTGACTGTTTGAGGTTGTGGACAGGTGTCTTTTATACTGATAACAAGTTCAAACAGGTGCCATTAATACAGCTAACCAGTGGAGGACAGAGGAGCCTCTTAAAGAAGAAATTACAGGTCTGTGAGAGCCAGAAATCTTGCTTGTTTGTAGGTGACCAAATACTTATTTTCCACCATCATTTGCAAATAAATTCATTAAAAATCCTACAATGTGATTTTCTGGATTTTTTTTCCTCATTTTGTCTGTCGTAGTTGACGTGTACCTATGATGAAAATTACAGGCCTCTCTCATCTTTTTAAGTGGGAGAACTTGCACAATTGGTGGCTGACTAAATACTTTTTTTCCCCACTGTAATTGATAGGTCTACCTTTACTTGTTACTTCTGTGAACTTTCATTATCCTCCCTCATGATGGAGAGAAATTAGAAAATATATTAGATATGTGGGTTTTTGGTAAAATAATTTCAAGGTACAAGGCAATGTTTCTTAAACTTACAGAAGACAAATGATTTCTCCAAAACTACATATAAGCGTTAATATTAGTTGGATCTTTACTTCAACATTATTGTGTTTTTATGTATTTTTTTATAATTCTAAGACATTTTCTGGTACAGTAGATCTTTTCAAAGACCCCATTTCCATCTGTTTGTCCAGAAATCAACAACTTTGCTTATTTCAAATGTTTTGGGTGGAAACTTGGTTTAAAAATGTAAAAATATATAAAAATGTAAATATAGACTCAGCTTTAGCTGGCAAAATGGATAGAATTGCAGGAAATTTGTTTCAGGACCAGAGTCCGGAATATAAATATGCTAGTCTTGTCCTGAGCAGCATCTCTCTGACAGAGAGACACCACACCACGTTGCATCGATGAAGTCGTCCCCACAGTGACTGTACGTACATACCCCAACCAGAAGCCATGGATTACAGGCAACATCCGCACGGAGCTAAAGGGCAGAGCTGCCGCTTTCAAGGAGCGGGACTCTGACCCGGACGCTTATAAGAAATCCCGCTATGCCCTCCGACGAACCATCAAACAGGCAAAGAGTCAATACAGGACTAAGATTGAATCGTACTACAACGGCTCCGACGCTCGTCTGATGTGGCAGGGCTTGAAAACTATTACAGACTACAAAGGGAAGCACAGCGGTGAGCTGCCCAGTGACACAAGCCTACCAGACGAGCTAAATCACTTCTATGCTCGCTTCGAGGCAAGCAACACTGAAGCATGCGAGAGAGAATCAGCTGTTCTGGATGACTATGTGCCACGCTGATCCTCAACACGGGGGCCCCTCAGGGGTGCGTGCTCAGTCCCCTCCTGTACTCCCTGTTCACCCATGACTGCATGGCCAGGCACGACTCCAACACCATCATTAAGTTTGCAGACAACACAACAGTGGTAGGCCTGATTACCGACAATGATGAGGTCAGAGACCTGGCCGTATGGTGCCAGGATAACAACCTCTCCCTCAACGTGATCAAGACAAAGGAGATGATTGTGGACTACAGGAAAAAAAAAGAGGACTGAGCACGCCCCCATTCTCATCGACAGGGCTGTATTGGAACTGGTTGAGAGCTTCAAGTTCCTTGGTGTCCACATCACCAACAAACTATCATGGTCCAAACACACCAAGACAGTCGTGAAGAGGGCACGGCGAAGCCTATTCCCCCTCAGGAGATTTGGCATGGGTCCTTAGATCCTCAAAAAGTTCTACAGCTGCACCATAAAGAGCATCCTGACTGGTTGCATCACCACCTGGTGTAGGCCGTCATTGTAAATAAGAATTTGTTCTTAACTGACTTGCCTAGTTAAATAAAGGAACAATTAAAAATAAAAAAATCTGCTCGGCCTCCGACCGCAAGGCACTACAGACGGTAGTGCGTATGGCCCAGTATATCACTGGGGCCAAGCTTCCTGCCATCCAGGACCTCTATACCAGGCGGTGTCAGAGGAAGGCCCTACAAATTATCAAACACTCCAGCCACCCTAGTCATAGACTGTTCTCTCTGCTACCGCACAGCAAGCGGTACCGGACCGCCAAGTCTAGGTCCAAAAGGCTTTTTAAAAGCTTCTACCCCCAAGCCATAAGACTCCCGAACAGCTAATCATGGCTACCCGGACTATTTGCATTGCCCCCCCACCCCAACCCCCTCTTTTACGCTGCTGCTACTTTGTTGATTATTTATGCATAGTCACTTTAACTCTACCCACATGTACATATTACCTCAATTACCTCGACTAACCGGTGCCCCCGCACATTGACTCTGTACCAGTACCCCCTGTATATAGCCTCCCTAATGTTATTTCACATTGACTCTGTACCGGTACCCCCTGTATATAGCCTCCCTACTGTTATTTCACATTGACTCTGTTCCGGTACCCCCTGTATATAGCCTCCCTACTGTTATTTCACATTGACTCTGTACCGGTACCCCCTGTATATAGCCTCCCTACTGTTATTTCACATTGACTCTGTACCGGTACCCCCTGTATATAGCCTCCCTACTGTTATTTCACATTGACTCTGTACCGGTACCCCCTCTATATAGCCTCCCTACTGTTATTTCACATTGACTCTGTACCGGTACCCCCTGTATATAGCCTCCCTACTGTTATTTCACATTGACTCTGTACCGGTACCCCCTCTATATAGCCTCCTACTGTTATTTCACATTGACTCTGTACCGGTACCCCCTGTATATAGCCTCCCTACTGTTATTTCACATTGACTCTGTACCGGTACCCCCTCTATATAGCCTCCCTACTGTTATTTCACATTGACTCTGTACCGGTACCCCCTGTATATAGCCTCCCTACTGTTATTTCACATTGACTCTGTACCGGTACCCCCTCTATATAGCCTCCTACTGTTATTTCACATTGACTCTGTACCGGTACCCCCTGTATATAACCTCCCTACTGTTATTTTTATTTTACTGCTGCTCTTTATTATTATTTTTTTTTTCTTCTTTTTTTTGCTCATCTATTTTTTACTTAACACTTTTTTTTTTCATAAAAACTGCATTGTTGGTTAATGGCTTGTAAGTAAGCGTTTCACTGTAATGTCTACACCTGTTGTATTCGGCGCATGTGGCAAATAAAGTTTGATTTGATTTGTGTCCACAGTAACCAGTAACCACTAGACACACATAATCTGACACCTATTTTGCACACTTGTCTTCCACCGTGCCACCACCACACTCTAACTGTGGTGCTGCCGGTAGATCGGTAAGGTTAAAGGTTATTATTGTAACAATAAATAGTTTTTGCATTTCTTTTGTATCTCTGTTGTTTCAGTCTACTTTGGTAGATTGTCAGAGAATATGTGTAAAGGCCTATACACTGAGTGGAAAAAACATTAGGAACACCTTCCTAATATTGAGTTACACCCCCTTTTGCCCTCAGAACAGCCTCAATTCGTCAGGGCATGGACTCTACAATGCTTCGAAAGCGTTCCACAGGGATGGTGGCCCATGTTGACACCAACGCTTCCCACAGTTGTGTCAAGTTGGATGGATGTCCTTTGGGTGTTGGACCATTCTTGATACACACAGGAAACTGTTGAGCGTGAAACCGAGCAGCATTGCAGTTCTTGACACAAACTGGTACGCCTGGCACCTACTACCATACCCTGTTCAAAGACACTTAAATATTTTGTCTTGCCCATTCACCCTCTGAATGGCACACATACACAATCCATGTCTCAATTGTCTCAAGGCTTAAAAATCCTTCTTTAACCTGTCTCCCCTTCATCTACGCTGATTGAAGTGGATTTAACAAGTGACATCAATAAGTGATCATAGCTTTCACCTGGATTCACCTGGTCATTCTATGTCATGGAAAGTGCATGTGTTTCTTAATGTTTTGTATACTCAGTGTATTTCTTAGTGTTTACTGTGCTGTCTGAGTGTGTGGTTTTATCCATGCATATACTACTACTGCAGGAATGTGTCACTCTGTCACTCTGTATTGTCTGATTGTGTCATTCTCAACAGGTTGCCCTGGATTTACTTCTTGAGGTCTTTAAACCAGCTTATGCAGGGTTTTGTAAGAGGGAATGTCATTGGCCAGGACTAGTGGATGATGCATTAGGACCACATGGACACCTATTTTCTCCTCTCTGACTGTAGGCTGTAGCCTGGCCAACAATCTGAGCAAGTTAAACCCAGCGACCCATCATCTCAACATTACTGTGGAAGGAATTGGAAATCATGCAAATAATCAAATTCACTGGCCATTTTTCAGAGGAGCAATATCCTACTAATTGTCTGTCAATCAAAACAGACATGTGTATGTGTATATGTAGGCCTGGTACAATAATGTGTCTTCACTGTGCTTGTGTGTCTCAAGATTCTTAGTGAGGGTTAGGGTGAGGGTTGGGGGGAGGATTAGTGGGAGGTTTAGTGGGAGGGTTAGGGTGAGGGTTAGGGTGAGGGTTAGGGTGAGGGTTAAAACAAGGGGTAAACTATAGAGTATGCTAGCTACACCCATAACTGTCTCTCCTCTGTACAGTCAGAGAGGCCAACATGCACACACACACACAGTGTGTGTGTTTTTGTGTGTGTGTGTGTCATGGCCCTGGGTGCCTGCAGGACCCCTCTCTGCGTGGCCGCTTTATTCTAAACTAAGATGAACGCAGTGATGTCCCCGGGCTCGCTCCAGGCTCACACCGAGCTTTATCTAACCTGAAATTATTTCAACACTCGGTTTGGAGCACTTCCCAGAAACAATGTCAACCCACTACCTCCCCTCTTCTACTGCCAGGGAGAGGGAGGAAAGAAAATGGTGAAAAGGAAGAGAAAGGAAGAAGTTAAAGCTGAGATACATGGGTCTGATGTGACACAAGGACTTATCAGGGGGGTTTCCCCTTCATTGTCTGCAGGCCAGAAGGAAAGAGAGAGAGAAAGGGAGAGGGGAGAGAGAAAGCAGAGAGAACGAGAGAGAGAAAGACAAAGAGAGAAACCAGGGACTTAAAGTCCTTGCCTATTCCTTTTCTCCCCTCTCTCTCCCATGTCTTCTCTCTCTCTCCCATGTCCTCTCTCTCTCTCCCATGTCCTCTCTCTCTCTCCCATGTCCTCTCTCTCCCAGGTCCTCTCTCCCTCTCCCACGTCCTCTCTCTCTCTCCCACGTCCTCTCTCTCTCCAATGATCTCTCTCTCTCTCCAATGATCTCTCTCTCTCTCCAATGTCCTCTCTCTCTCCCATGTCCTCTCTCTCTCTCCCACGTCCTCTCTCTCTCCCACGTCCTCTCTCTCTCCAATGATCTCTCTCTCTCTCCAATGATCTCTATCGCTCTCCAATGTCCTCTCTCTCTCTCCCATGTCCTCTTTCTCTCTCCCACGTCCTCTCTCTCTCCCACGTCCTCTCTCTCTCACAAGTCCTATCTCTCTCTCCCATGTCCTCTCTCTCTCCCATGTCTTCTCTCTCTCTCCCGTGTCCTATCTCTCTCTCGTGTCCTCTCTCTCTCCCACGTCCTCTCTCTCTCCCACGTCCTCTCTCTCCATCGTCCTCAATCTCTCTCTCTCCCACGTCCTCTCTCTCTCTCTCCCATGTCCTCTCTCTCTCTCTCTCTCCCATGTCCATCTCTCCCATGTCCTCTCTCTTTCATGTCATCTCTCTCTCCCACGTCCTCTCTCTCTTCCACGTCCTCTCTCTCTCCCATGTCCTCTCTCTCTTCCATGTCCTCTCTCTCTCTCCCGTGTTCTCTCTCTCTCCCATGTCCTCTCTCTGTCCCATGTCCTCTCTGTCTCTCTCATGTCCTCTCTCTCTTCCATGTCCTCTCTCTCAACCATGTCCTCTCTCTCTCTCCCATTTCTTATCTCTCTCTCCCATGTCCTCACTATCTCTCCTGTGTCCTCTCTCTCCATGTCCTCTCTCTCTCTCCCATGTCCTCTCTCTCTGTCCAATGTCCTCTCTGTCCAATGTCCTCTCTGTCTCTCCCATGTGCTCTCTCTTTCTCTGTCATGTCTTCTCTCTCTCCATTGTCCTCTCTCTCTCTCTTTCTCTCTCTCTCTCTCTCTCTCATGTCTTCTCTCTCTCCCACATCCTCTATCTCCCCCATGTCCTCTCTAACTCTCTCCCATGTCCTCTCTCGCTCCCATGTCCTCTCTCTTTCATGTCCCTTCTCTCTCCCACGTCCCCTCTCTCTCCCATGTCCTCTCTCTCTCCCACGTCCTCTCTCTCTCCCATGTCCTCTCTCTCTTCCATGTCCTCTCTCTCTCTCTCTCCCATTTCTTATCCCTCTCTCCCATGTCCTCTTTTTCTCCTGTCCTCTCTGTCTCTCCCGTGTCCTCACTCTCTCTACTGTGTTCTCTCTCTCTCCCATGTCCTCTCTCTGTCCCATGTCCTCTCTGTCTCTCCCATGTGCTCTCTCTCCCATGTCCTCTCTCTCTCTCATATCCTCTCTCTCTTCCATGTCCTCTCTCACTCAACCATGTCCTCTCTCTCTCCCATTTCTTATCTCTCTCTCCCACGTCCTCTCTCTCTCTCCCATGTCCTCTCTCTTACTCTCCCACGTCCTCTCTCTCTCTCTCCCACGTCCTCTCTCTCTCCCATGTCCTCTCTCTCTGTTAGAGCCGATTTGGGCATATTTTGTATAAAAGACTGAACATACTGAGCTCCACGTACATTTGTGTAAATATATTAAATATTAATGTATATGATGAAATATTAGGTACGTACCTTTATGATTTATTTACCGGATTGAGATATATTCATTTGTTATTAGTGTAACTCAGTTTTTGGCCCCCCCTCTTGCCCATTCATTGTACTGTGTTAATTGTGTTAGTATAAAGGCAGGAAGTTGGGCCTTCGGGGGGAGGAGTCCTTGCTAGATGCGGGAGCGGTATAGTTTTTTGACCATATAGACATACAGAAATACAGACAGACAGGTCATATTATATTATGTATTTGCATTTCAAGTAATCTCTGCTTTAAGTTGATTGGAGAATACCTTTTTGTTAGATAAGAAGAATAAACATTTTTGTTGCACTATATCCCTGGATCTCATTGAATGTTTGGCCGTTTGGAAACGTTGAGTGTGGACTGTATGCGTCCGAAACAACCCCGCTTCAGGCTAGGGCAGTGGCTATGGTAAAGAGGAAAGGAAGCCACTACATTCAAGTCAAAATACTCCGTGAAGGATTACTACCGGAAGGAAATCTCCGGTTCGGACACACGCTGGATTTTGTTCTATTTGTAATTGCATTCGGACCATAAGGACAGCTCGCTTGGAAGGATTTGAACTCCTAGATTTCTCCAGCCGTGAGTAACCACTGCGAATGAATGAGCTGCCCTGTTCAAGGCGATCGTTCGATCATGCATATTATGGAAGCGCAAATGTGCTTATAATTGGAATGTTTGATAAACTTGGGAATGGAATTCAAAATACAGCGCTGTGAAAACAATTAAGAAGTTTAAGTTTGGGAAACACAGATCCTATGCACAATGTAGCCTAATCATATATCTAATATTTGGCCTAACGTGGAAATGCAATCCATCAACGCAACGAATGCAACTTAAGGATCTAAAGATACTGCGTGTTAAAACTTCATTAAAGGGACAAAACCTCAACGGGATGAAATGTTTAAAACGCATCTAAAATGCCAAACTTGCACATGTGCAATTCAAAATGGGTCAATATGCTGAAATGGATGACTGTGTTTTTAAAGATTAAAGGAGGTCTAAAGGGGCATTACGTTTAACAATCAAACCAACAACCGTATCATTGTAAATTGAGTGAACTAAAAGTGAATGATGGAGGAGGAAATCCCAAATAAGACTCCACTGGAGAGGGCAGAGGAGCATCTAAATTCACTCTATGCAGCCCGGAGAGGCAAACTTGGAGTGTGTACACGCAAAATGAATGAAATAAAAGTCCTTCTTGTTGATGGAGGAAACATTGCAACTGTGAATGAGAGTCTTGAAGCATTTGATGCTGTGCTCAATGACTTTAAGAAGGCTCATGAATCTGTGCTAGAGCTGGTCACAGAGGAGGAACAGGAACAGGAGAGCATTAACTATTATCAACCAAGAATGAGAACTTATGAACATTTCCTGAAAGAGGTGGAAATATGGAAAAAGGCTGAAGTTGAGCCACAAACGCTCATTGAACCACATGACAGCATTTCCAATGTGTCAGAAATATCAAGTAAAACTAAGTATTCTAAGACTGCTTCCTCAGTGTCCTCTGAACGCCTTAAAGCCGAGGCAGAACGAGCAGCTCTACTAGCTCGCCAAGCATCATTACAAGACAAGCATGCATTGGAACTGGAGAAAGCTCAACTGAATGTTAGGATGGAAAAAATGGCACTGGAAACGGACATAGCAGCATATAATGCCAAACTGAAGGTCCTGGAGAGTACCGAGTCAACTTCTCAATCCCATTCTGTGGCAGCCCATTTACTAAGCCAAGAAGATGGAATGAACTCTTATTTTGAGAAACAGGAACCAGAAGTCTATGTGGAACCTGAACCATCACCTGTTGAGTTTGCTGCATTAGGTGCAGTTCCAAAGACCCCACTACAAAGAGTTTTACAACAACCGACCACAAAGCCATCAAACCCAATTCCGAAAACAGTCGTAAACCACACTCTTCAGCAGCCAACAGCAAGGTCTAGCAATCGACACAGAATCAACACTGCGGGTATCAGCCATAATACCAGCCATGATAACCTCTCTACTGTCATGCAAAGGCAGAATGAAATTGCTGACCTCCTTGTACTACAGCACAAACAAGCCACACTCCCTGTGAGGGAGATACCTATGTTTGACGGTGATCCTCTAAACTTTAGGCCATTCATGCGTGCATTTGAGCATGGTATAGAAGATAAGACAAGCAGTCACCAGGATAGGCTCTATTACCTGGAACAATACACCTCTGGTCAGCCCAAGGATCTGGTCCGTAGTTGTCTGCATATGGAAGCCAGAAGAGGCTATGCAGTAGCTAAGAGGTTGTTAAAGGAACACTTTGGCAATGAAATCAAAGTCACCACTGCTTACATGGAAAAGGCTTGGAACTGGACAAACATCAAACCCGATGATGGAAAGGGACTGGGTGGTTATGCACTCTATCTAAGAGGTTGCTGTAACGCTATGCAAGACCTACAGAACATGGAAGAGCTTAATCTTCCCTCCAACATAAAGCTGATCATGTCAAAACTTCCCTACAAACTAAGGGGAAAATGGAGGTCTATGGCATGTGATATTTTAGAGAGAAGTCACCTGAGGGCCCAGTTCAGTGACCTGGTAACGTTCATGGAAAAACAGGCCAAAATACTGCAGGATCCGTTGTATGGAGATATTCAAGATCCCCTGTACAACAAAAGGTTTTTAAAACCCAAAACAGAAGCTGACTTTAAACAGCAGTTCAAGTCCAAGAGTAGGGGAAGCAGCTTTGCCACTACAGTAGCTGTAGTGGCAGATTGTGACTCTGAAAAACCTTTAAAAGAACAAACATTCAAAGTAAAGAGACCAGGCACCTACCCTTCTGATGCTCCCAATATCTCATGTATATTTTGTGCTGGTGCGCATTTATTGGTCGACTGCCAACAGGTGAAGGCACAGCCACATGAATTCAAGGTTGAGTTTCTGAGATCAAAAGGCCTTTGTTTTGGCTGTTTGATGAGAGGACACTTAAGCAGAGAATGTAAAAGAAGGATGACCTGTCAGAGCTGTCAAAGAAAGCACCCCACTATCCTGCACATTGAAGGAAGAGAGAGATTTAGATCTCAAAAGGCAGATATGAGTGGTGTAGCAGTAAAGCGGGAGGAGACTGTCAGCAGTGCTCTTGTTTCACTGGAAGCTGGTGAAGATACCGGGGCCGGTACAGATTGTGCACTTGCAATTGTGCCAGTTCAAGTAAAGGTGGCAAATGGAAGCAAGTCTGTGTTAACCTATGCGTTTCTCGATTCTGGTAGCTCAGCAACATTTTGTACGGAGAGACTCATGAGGCAGTTGCAAGCTAAAGGCAGTGCGACTGAAATTCTGCTACGCACAATGGGGCAGGAGAGTCCTACCAAGAGCTTTGAGATATCTGGATTAGAGATTGGCAATGTGGAAGGCGACACATTTCTTGCATTACCAAAGGTCTACACCCAACATAAGATCCCAGTGACAAGAGAGAACATTCCCACTCAGAAAGAGCTCAAAAGGTGGCCATACCTGAAAGAGGTTCAGTTGAAGGAGATTGATGCTGACGTCGAACTTCTGATTGGCGTAAATGCTCCAAAGGCTATGGAACCCTGGCAAATCATAAATAGCCAAGGCAACGGACCGTATGCAGTGAAAACCCTCTTTGGATGGGTGATGAATGGTCCTCTCAACAGTTGTACCATGGCAGAAGAATCCGGGCGTCCTACGGTGATGGCCAATCGTATCTCAATGGCCGACCTGGGGGTTCTTCTTGTAAATCAGTACAACCATGACTTCCCTGAGAGAGAGTATGAAGAGAAAAGTGAGATGTCAGCTGAGGATCGTAGGTTTATGGAGATAGTATCAAGCTCCATAACCCTCAAAGACCATCACTACTACTTACCGTTGCCCTTTCGCAACAAAGATGTAGTCCTGCCAAACAACCGTGACATGGAAAAGCAGCGGGCTCTAAATATTATCAGGAAGTTCAAGAAGGACAAAGGTTACGCTGCAGAGTACAAAGGCTTCATGGAAGAGATGATAACAAAAGGTTACGCCGAGAAGGTACCACAAGAACAGCTCCTCAGAGAGAAAGGCAAGGTATGGTACATACCACACCATGGCGTTCACCATAAGCGCAAAGGAACGATACGAGTGGTGTTTGACTGTTCATCATCCTATAAAGGTACATCTCTTAACAGTGAACTCCTTCAAGGCCCTGACCTGGCAAACACGCTTATAGGAGTCTTGCTAAGATTTCGGCAAGAGCACATTGCCATGATGGCAGACATCGAAGGAATGTTCCATCAAGTACGTGTCCATGAAGATGACTTAGACTTCCTGCGATTCCTATGGTGGCCGGATGGTGATACTAACAAAAGATTGGAGGAGTACAGAATGACAGTACATCTTTTCGGTGCTATATCCTCTCCAAGTTGTGCAAACTTTGCACTGCGAAAGACTGCAGAAGACAACTGTGAGGGGTACGATGAAGAGGTGATTCAAACAGTCAAGTCCAACTTCTATGTTGATGACTGCCTCAAATCAGTGGCCACAGAAGAACAAGCCATAGCTCTCACAAGAAACCTCAGGGATGTGTGCTCTCAAGGTGGGTTCAAATTGACCAAGTGGGTCAGCAACAGCCGCACTGTACTAGCTTCTATCCCTGATGAACACAAAGCCAAGCAGATAAAAGAATTGGACCTGGACAGAGAAAAGCTGCCTGTTGAAAGAGCACTTGGAATCCGATGGAACATTGAAAGGGATGTGTTTACCTTCCAGGTCACTGTCAAGAACAGACCCCTTACAAGAAGAGGTATTCTCTCAACTGTCAGCTCTATTTATGATCCATTAGGTTTCCTCGCCCCATTCGTATTAAAGGCAAAGCAAATTCTTCAAGTGCTCTGCAAGCTAAAGTGTGGATGGGACGAAGTCATCCCTGAAGAACACTCTATTTCATGGAAGAGATGGCTCTCAGAGCTGGACCAGCTCTCCAGATTCCAGATCAACAGGTGTATGATGCCGGAGAACTTTGGTCAAATCAAGACCGCACAGCTGCATCACTTCGGTGATGCAAGTGAACAAGGTTATGGCACGGCAAGCTACCTTAGGTTCACAAACGTTATGGAAAAGGTCCACATCGCATTCATACTGGGGAAATCAAGGGTGACTCCACTCAAGCAGATGACGATCCCCAGACTGGAACTAGCTGCAGCAACATTGGCAGTGCGAGTGGACAGGATGTTAAGGTTGGAGCTCCAGATTGAACTTGAGGAGTCAACTTTCTGGACAGACAGCCAGTCGGTGCTAAAATACATCCGCAACGATACCAAGAGATTCCATACTTTTGTGGCTAATAGGGTTGCTATGATCCGTGACCTATCGAAAGCAAAACAGTGGAGGTATTTGAACTCCAAACACAACCCAGCCGATGATGCCTCAAGAGGATTACATGTTGAAACTTTCCTGAACTCAAAGAGATGGCGCAAAGGACCAGAATTCCTGGAGAAAACAGAAACACAATGGCCGAAAGTCCCAGAGGAGCTTGGCTCCATCCCTCCAGACGATCCAGAGGTGAGAAAAGACGTCATCGTAAACAGTACATGTGTGGAAGAAAAGAGTCCGACCAGCAAACTGATTGAGTACTATTCAACATGGAACAGCTTGAAGAAAGCAGTTGCCTGGATGCTGAAACTGAAGAGACTTCTACTACAGTTAAGCCAGAAAAGGAAAGTTCTCACCCAAACCGATCCAGGATCAGATCAGAGTCTGACAAACTCACTGAAGGAACAAATTGACAAGTTCAAACTGACGTTTGGAAAAGAAAGTCTGTCTGTAGATGACCTAGATGAAGCAGAAAAGGTCATCATTCGATTTGAGCAACGACAGCACTTTAAACAAGAAATTGCACTAGTTGTAAAAGGAAAACAATGTGCCAAGAGAAGCGGCTCAATCTGTAAGCTTGATCCAATAGTTGACAATGGCATTCTGAGAGTAGGAGGAAGGTTAAGCAAAGCTGCTATGCCTACGGAACTAAAGAATCCTATGATCCTGCCCAAAGACTCCTACATCTCCAGACTGATCTTACTCCACATCCATGAGCAGGTTGGCCACTCTGGGAGAGGTCACATGCTTTCTAGACTTCGCCAGCGATATTGGATACCCTGTGCCAACTCCTTAGCAAGGAAGATCCTTAAGAGCTGTGTCTTCTGCAGGCGGATGCAAGCTAGAGCTGGGGAACAGAAGATGGCTGACCTTCCACAAGATCGGGTAGCACCTGATTTGCCGCCTTTCACCCATGTGGGCATAGATTACTTTGGCCCCATAGAGGTGAAGCGAGGCCGCGTTCATGTGAAGCGGTATGGTGTGATCTTTACTTGCCTTGTGAGTCGAGCTGTCCATCTAGAAGTTGCTAGGTATCTGGATACTGATTCCTGCATCAATGCCCTGCGCAGGTTCATCTGTCGAAGGGGCCCAGTAACAAGTATCAGAACAGACAATGGCACCAACTTTGTTGGAACACACAGAGAGCTAGGAGAAGCTCTGAAAGAGCTGGATCACAACAAGATTCAAAATAAATTACTGAAGGAAGGAGTGACATGGTCATTCAACCCTCCCTCTGGAGCCCACCATGGGGGGGTATGGGAGAGGTTGATCCGACTGGTGAAAAATATCCTCTATTCAGTCCTTAAAGAGCAAGTACTGGATGATGAGGCTTTGCAGACAGCCTTGTGTGAAGTTGAGGCGATTATGAACGACAGACCAATCACTACTGTAACAAATGACCCTAACGATCTAGAACCCCTGACTCCGAACCATCTGCTTCATCTGAAAGCAAAGCCAGTCCTGCCACCAGGACTATTCCAGAGAAGTGACCTATACTCACGAAGGAGATGGAAGCAAGTACAATATATCACTGACCTCTTCTGGAAGAGATGGATCAGGGAGTATCTTCCACTTATGCAGGAGCGGAACAAGTGGAACAAAACTAAGAGAAACTTCAGTCCTGGTGACCTTGTGGTCATCGTCGATGACACCGCCCCAAGGAACTCTTGGCTAATGGGGCGTGTGGTGAAGGCTTTGCCAGGGGCCAAAGGTCTTGTCCGGAGCGTCATGGTTAAGACTAAGACCAATATCCTACAGAGACCTATCAATAAACTCTGTCTGCTCCTTGAGGCGACGAAGTGAGACACACACACACACACACACAGTGGTCCATCTTTGAATCACGTGCACCTCTGATTCGTTGATGTCGTACTCTTACATTCTTTGATGTCATACATTTTGTGGACGTCAAACTCTTGACATTTTTTGGAAGTTGAACACCTTTACACTTCAACTCAGACTGAGATCTATGGACTATTTTCCTATATGGCACCTTGTATATTTGTATATAGCTATGAACTGTAATGGTGCTCTGGTATAGAATGTTTTTGTATTGGCTCTACATTTGAATATTAAGTAATTGTTGTGCATTCAGTGCAGTCAACAATTAGGGGCCGGTATGTTAGAGCCGATTTGGGCATATTTTGTATAAAAGACTGAACATACTGAGCTCCACGTACATTTGTGTAAATATATTAAATATTAATGTATATGATGAAATATTAGGTACGTACCTTTATGATTTATTTACCGGATTGAGATATATTCATTTGTTATTAGTGTAACTCAGTTTTTGGCCCCCCCTCTTGCCCATTCATTGTACTGTGTTAATTGTGTTAGTATAAAGGCAGGAAGTTGGGCCTTCGGGGGGAGGAGTCCTTGCTAGATGCGGGAGCGGTATAGTTTTTTGACCATATAGACATACAGAAATACAGACAGACAGGTCATATTATATTATGTATTTGCATTTCAAGTAATCTCTGCTTTAAGTTGATTGGAGAATACCTTTTTGTTAGATAAGAAGAATAAACATTTTTGTTGCACTATATCCCTGGATCTCATTGAATGTTTGGCCGTTTGGAAACGTTGAGTGTGGACTGTATGCGTCCGAAACAACCCCGCTTCAGGCTAGGGCAGTGGCTATGGTAAAGAGGAAAGGAAGCCACTACACTCTCTCTCTCTCCAATGTCCTCTCTCTATCCCATGTCCTCTCTCTTTCATGTCCTCTCTCTCTCCCACGTCCTCTCTCTCTCCCATGTCCTCTCTCTATTACATGTCCTCTCTCTCTTCCATATCCTCTCTCACCCTCTCTCCCATTTCTCTCTCTCTCTCCAATGTCCTCTCTCTCTCCCATGTCCTCTCTATTTCATGTCCTCTCTCTCTCCCATGTCCTCTCTGTCCCGTGTCCTCTCTCTTACATGTCCTCTCTCTCTCCCATGTCCTCTCTCTCTTCCATGTACTCTCTCTCTCCCGTGTCCTCTCTCTCCCGTGTCCTTTCTCTCTCTCCCATGTCCTCTCTCTCTCTCCCACATCGTCTCTGTCTCTCCCATGTCCTCTCTCTCTCCCATGTCCTCTCTCTCATGTCCTCTCTCTCCCATGTCCTCTCTCTCTTCCTTGTCCTCTCTCTCCCATGTCCTCTCTCTCTTCCATGTCCTCTCTCTCTCCCGTATTCTCTCTCTCTCCCATGTCCTCTCTCTCTCCCATGTCCTCTCTCTTTCATGTCCTCTCTCTCTCCCACGTCCTCTCTCTCTCCCACGTCCTCTCTCTCTCATATGCCCTCTCTCTCATGTCCTCTCTCTTCCATGTCCTCTCTCTCTCTCCCGTGTTCTCTCTCTCTCCCATGTCCTCTCTCTCTCCCATGTCCTCTCTCTTTCATGTCCTCTCTCTCTCCCACGTCCTCTCTCTCTCCCACGTCCTCTCTCTCTCATATGCCCTCTCTCTCATGTCCTCTCTCTTCCATGTCCTCTCTCTCTCTCCAATGTCCTCTCTCTCTCCCATGTCCTCTCTCTCTCTCCCATGTCCTCTCTCTCTTTCTCCCATGTCCTCTCTCTCTTTCTCCCATGTCCTCTCTCTTTTTATGTCCTCTCTCACACTTTCATATCCTCTCTCTCTCTCTCTCTCTCTCCCATTTCCTCTCTCTCTCTCCCATGTCCTCTCTCTCCCATGTCCTCTTTCTTTCCCATGTCTTCTCTCTCTTCCATGTACTCTCTGTCTCTCCCGTGTCCTCACTCTCTCTACTGTGTTCTCTCTCTCTCCCATGTCCTCTCTCTGTCCCATGTCCTCTCTGTCTCTCCCATGTGCTCTCTCTCTCCCATGTCCTCTCTCTCTCTCATGTCCTCTCTCTCTTCCATGTCCTCTCTCACTCAACCATGTCCTCCCTCTCTCTCCCATTTCTTATCTCTCTCTCCCACGTCCTCTCTCTCTCTCCCATGTCCTCTCTCTTACTCTCCCACGTCCTCTCTCTCTCTCTCCTACGTCCTCTCTCTCTCCCATGTCCTCTCTCTCTCCAATGTCCTCTCTCTATCCCATGTCCTCTCTCTTTCATGTCCTCTCTCTCTCCCACGTCCTCTCTCTCTCCCACGTCCTTTCTCTCTCCCATGTCCTCTCTCTATTACATGTCCTCTCTCTCTTCCATATCCTCTCTCACTCTCTCTCCCATTTCCTCTCTCTCTCTCCAATGTCCTCTCTCTCTCCCATGTCCTCTCTCTTTCATGTCCTCTCTCTCTCCCATGTCCTCTCTGTCCCGTGTCCTCTCTCTTACATGTCCTCTCTCTCTCCCATGTCGTCTCTCTCTTCCATGTACTCTCTCTCTCCCGTGTCTTCTCTCTCCCGTTTCCTTTCTCTCTCTCCCATGTCCTCTCTCTCTCTCCCAAATCGTCTCTGTCTCTCCCATGTCCTCTCTCTCTCCCATGTCCTCTCTCTCATATCCTCTCTCTCACATGTCCTCTCTCTCTTCCTTGTCCTCTCTCTCCCATGTCCTCTCTCTCTTCCATGTCCTCTCTCTCTCTCCCGTGTTCTCTCTCTCTCCCATGTCCTCTCTCTCTCCCATGTCCTCTCTCTTTCATGTCCTCTCTCTCTCCCACGTCCTCTCTCTCTCCCACGTCCTCTCTCTCTCATATGCCCTCTCTCTCATGTCCTCTCTCTCCCATGTCCTCTCTCTCTCCCATGTCCTCTCTCTTTCATGTCCTCTCTCTCTCCCACGTCCTCTCTCTCTCCCACGTCCTCTCTCTTTCATATGCCCTCTCTCTCATGTCCTCTCTCTTCCATGTCCTCTCTCTCTCTCCAATGTCCTCTCTCTCTCCCATGTCCTCTCTCTCTCTCTCTCCCATTTCCTCTCTCTCTTCCATGTCCTCTCTCTCTTTCTCCCATGTCCTCTCTCTTTTTATGTCATCTCTCACACTACCATATCCTCTCTCTCTCTCTCTCCCATTTCCTCTCTCTCTCTCCCATGTCCTCTCTCTCCCATGTCCTCTTTCTTTCCCATGTCTTCTCTCTCTTCCATGTACTCTCTCTCTCCTGTGTCCTCTCTCTCCCGTGTTCTTTCTCTCTCTCCCATGTCCTCTCTCTCTCTTTCTCCCACATCGTCTCTGTCTCTCTCATGTCCTCTCTCTCTCCCATGTCCTCTCTCTTCCATGTCCTCTCTCTCTCTCCCATGTCCTCTCTATCTCTCCCATGTCCTCTCTATCTCTCCCATGTCCTCTCTATCTCCCATGTCCTCTCTCTCTATCTCCCATGTCCTCTCTCTCTCTCCCATGTCCTCTCTCTCTCTCCCTCCCATGTCCTCTCTCTCTCTCCCATGTCCTCTCTCTCTCTCCCATGTCCTCTCTCTCTTCCGTGTACTCATTCTCTCCCATTTCCTCTCTCTCCCGTGTCCTCTCTCCATCTCCAATGTCCTCTTTCTTCCCCATGTCCTCTCTCTCTTCCATGTACTCTCTCTCACCCATGTCCTCTCTCTCCCGTGTCCTCTCTCTCTCTCGTGTTCTTTCTCTCTCTCCCATGTCCTCTCTCTCTCCCACGTCCTCTCTGTCTCTCATGTCCTCTCTCTCTATCTCCCATGTCCTCTCTCTCTCTCTCTCTCCCATGTCCTCTCTCTCTCTCCCATATCCTCTCTCTCTCCCATGTCCTCTCTCTCTTCCATGTATTCTCCCTCTCCCATGTCCTCTCTCTCTTCCATGTCCTCTCTCTTTCTCGTGTTCTCTCTCTCTCTCCCATGCCCTCTCCCACGTCCTCTCTGTCTCCCATGTCCTCTCTCTGTATCTCCCATGTCCCCTCTCTCTCTCTCTCTCTCTCTCTCTCTCTCTCTCTCTCTCCCATGTCCTCTCTCTGTTCCATGTCCTCTCTCTCTTCCATGCCCTCTCTCTCTCCCATTTCTTATCTCTCTCTCCCATGTCCTCTTTTTCTCCTGTCCTCTCTCTCTCTCATGTGTCCTCTCTCTCTCTCCCATGTCCTCTCTCTCTGTCCAATGTCCTCTCTGTCTCTCCCATGTTCTCTCTCTCCCATGTCATCTCTCTTTCTCTCTCTCTCAGGTCTTCTCTCTCTCCATTGTCCTCTCTCTCTCCCATGTCCTCTCTCTCTTCCATGTCCTCTCTCTCTCTCTCATGTCCTCTCTCTCTTCCATGTCCTCTCTCTCTCAACCATGTCCTCTCTCTCTCTCCCATTTCTTATCTCTCACTCCCATATCCTCTTTTTCTCCTGTCCTCTCTCTCTCTCCCGTGTCATCACTCTCTCTCCCGTGTCCTCTCTCTCTCTCCCGTGTTCTCTCTCTCTCTCCCATGTCCTCTCTCTATACCATGTCCTCTCTCTCTCCTGTGTCCTCTCTCTCTCTCTCCTGTGTCCTCTCTCTCTCTCGCGTGTCCTCTCTCTCTCTCTCATCCTCTCTCTCTCTCCCGTGCCCTCACTCTCTCTCCCATGTCCTCTCTCTCCCACGTCCTCTCTCTCTCCCATGTCCTCTCTATATTTCATGTCCTCTCTCTCTTCCGTGTCCTCTCTCTCTCTCCCATGTCCTCTCTCTCTACCATGCCCTCTCTCTCATGTCCTCTCTCTTTCATGTCCTCTCTCTCTCCAATGTCCTCTCTCTCTCCCATGTCCTCTCTCTCTCTCCCATTTCCTCTCTCTCTTCCATGTCCTCTCTCTCTTTCTCCCATGTCCTCTCTCTCTTCCATGTCCTCTCTCACACTACCATATCCTCTCTCTCTCTCTCTCCCATTTCCTCTCTCTCTCTCCCATGTCCTCTCTCTCCCATGTCCTCTTTCTTTCCCATGTCTTCTCTCTCTTCCATGTACTCTCTCTCTCCTGTGTCCTCTCTCTCCCGTGTTCTTTCTCTCTCTCCCATGTCCTCTCTCTTTTTTTCTCCCACATCGTCTCTGTCTCTCTCATGTCCTCTCTCTCTCCCATGTCCTCTCTCTTCCATGTCCTCTCTCTCTCCCATGTCCTCTCTATCTCTCCCATGTCCTCTCTCTCTATATCCCATGTCCTCTCTCAAAATCTCTCCCATGTCCTCTATCTCTCTCCCTCCCATGTCCTCTCTCTCTCTCCTATGTCCTCTCTCTCTCTCCCATGTCCTCTCTCTCTTCCGTGTACTCATTCTCTCCCATTTCCTCTCTCTCCCGTGTTCTCTCTCCATCTCCCATGTCCTCTTTCTTCCCCATGTCCTCTCTCTCTTCCATGTACTCTCTCTCACCCATGTCCTCTCTCTCCCGTGTCCTCTCTCTCTCCCGTGTTCTTTCTCTATCTCCCATGTCCTCTCTCTCTCCCACGTCCTCTCTGTCTCCCATGTCCTCTCTCTCTATCTCCCATGTCCTCTCTCTCTCTCTCCCATGTCCTCTCTCTCTCTCCCATATCCTCTCTCTCTCCCATGTCCTCTCTCTCTTCCATGTATTCTCTCTCTCCCATGTCCTCTCTCTCTTCCGTGTCCTCTCTCTCTCTCCATGTCCTCTCTCTCTCTCCCGTGTTTTCTCTCTCTCCCATGTCCTCTTTCTCTCCCATGTACTCTCTCTCTCCCATGTCCTCTCTGTCTCTCGCATGTCCTCTCTCTCCCATGTCCTCTCTCTCTCCCATGTCCTCTCTCTCTCTCCCATGTCCTCTCTCTCTCCCATGTCCTCTCTCTCTCTCATATGTCCTCTCTGTCTCTCTCATGACCTCTCTCTCTCTCCCATGTCCTCTCTCTCTCTCCCATGTCCTCTCTCTCTGTCCAATGTCCTCTCTGTCTCTCCCATGTTCTCTCTCTCCCATGTCATCTCTCTTTCTCTCTCTCTCATGTCTTCTCTCTCTCCATTGTCCTCTCTCTCTCCCATGTCCTCTCTCGCTTCCATGTCCTCTCTCTCTCTCTCATGTCCTCTCTCTCTTACATGTCCTCTCTCTCTCAACCATGTCCTCTCTCTCTCTCCCATTTCTTATCTCTCACTCCCATATCCTATTTTTCTCCTGTCCTCTCTCTCTCTCTCCCGTGTCCTCACTCTCTCTCCAGTGTCCTCTCTCTCTCTCCCGTGTTCTCTCTCTCTCTCCCATGTCCTCTCTCTATACCATGTCCTCTCTCTCTCCTGTGTCCTCTCTCTCTCTCTCCTGTGTCCTCTCTCTCTCTCGCGTGTCCTCTCTCTCTCTCCCGTGCCCTCACTCTCTCTCCCGTGTCCTCTCTCATTCTCCCATGTCCTCTCTCTCTCCCGTGTCTTCTCTCTCTCTCCCGTGTTCTTTCTCTCTCTCCCATGTCCTCTCTCTATACCATGTCCTCTCTCTCTCCTGTGTCCTCTCTCTCTCTCTCCTGTGTCCTCTCTCTCTCTCGCGTGTCCTCTCTCTCTCTCTCGTCCTCTCTCTCTCTCCCGTGCCCTCACTCTCTCTCCCGTGTCCTCTCTCATTCTCCCATGTCCTCTCTCTCTCCCGTGTTCTTTCTCTCTCTCCCATGTCCTCTCTCTCTCCCACCTCCTCTCTGTCTCCCGTGTCCTCTCTCTTTCTCGTGTTCTCTCTCTCTCTCCCATGCCCTCTCCCATGTCCTCTCTATCTCCCATGTATTCTCTGTCTCCCATGTCCTCTCTCTGTATCTTCCATGTCCTCGCTCTCTCTCTCTCCTCTCTCTCTCTCTCTCTCTCTCCTCTCTCTCTCTCTCTCTCTCTCTCTCCCATGTCCTCTCTCTGTTCCATGTCCTCTCTCTCTTCCATGTCCTCTCTCTCTCCCATTTCTTATCTCTCTCTCCCATGTCCTCTTTTTCTCTCCATGTTCTCTCTCTCCCATGCCATCTCTCTTTCTCTCTCTCATGTCTTCTCTCTCTCCATTGTCCTCTCTCTCTCCCCATTGTCCTCTCTCTCTTCCATGTCCTCTCTCTCTCAACCATGTCCTCTCTCTCTCTTCCATTTCTTATCTCTCTCTCCCATATCCTCTTTTTTCTCATGTTCTCTCTCTCTCCCGTGTCCTCACTCTCTCTCCCGTGTCCTCTCTCTCTCTCTCCCATGTCCTCTCTCTCTCTCCCATGTCCTCTCCCTCTGTCCAATGTCCTCTCCTGTCTCTCCAATGTGATCTCTCTCTCACATGTCCTCTCTCTCTCTCTCTCTCTCTCTCTCTCTCTCTCTCTCTCTCTCTCTCTCTCTCTCTCTCTCTCGCTATCTCTCTCATGTCTTCTCTTTCCATTGTCCTCTCTCTCTCCCATGTCCCTCTCTCTCTTCCATGTCTCTCTCTTCCATGTACTCTCTCACTCCCCATTTCCTCTCTCTCCCGTGTCCTCTCTGTCTCTCCCATATCCTCTCTCTCTTTCCCATGTCCTCTCTCTCTCTTTCCATGTCCTCTCTCTTCCATGTACTCTCTCTCCCATTTCCTCTCTCTCCCGTGTCCTCTCTCTCTCTTCCTATGTCCTCTCTCTCTGTCCAATGTCCTCTCTGTCTCTCCCATGTGCTCTCTCTCTCCCACTTCCTCTCTTTCTCTCTCATCTTTCTCTCTCTCTCATGTCTTCTCTCTCTCTCCATTGTCCTCTCTCTCTCCAATGTCCTCTCTCTCTTCCATGTCCTCTCTCTCTCTCATGTCCTCTCTCTCTTCCATGTCCTCTCTCTCTCAACCCATGTCCTCTCTCTCTCTCCCATTTCTTATCTCTCTCTCCATGTCCTTTTTTTTCTCCGGTCCCTCTCTCTCTTCCATGTCCTCTCTCTCTCAACCATGTCCTCTCTCTCTCTCTCCCATTTCTTATCTCTCTCTCCCGTGTCCTCACTATCTCTCCCGTGGCCTCTCTCTCTCTCCATGTCCTCTCTCTCTCTCTCCCGTGTTCTCTCTCTCCCATGTCCTCTTTCTCTCCCATGTCCTCTCTCTCTCCCATGTCCTCTCTGTCTCTCGCATGTCCTCTCTCTCTCCCATGTCCTCTCTCTCTCCCATGTCCTCTCTCTCACTCATATGTCCTCTCTGTCTCTCTCATGACCTCTCTCTCACTCTCCCTCTCTCCCATGTCCTCTCTCTCTGTCCAATGTCCTCTCTGTCTCTCCCATATGCTCTCTCTCTCCCATGTCCTCTCTCTCTCTCTTTCTCTCTCTCTCATGTCCTCTCTCTCTACCATGTCATCTCTCTCTTCCATGTATTCTCTCTCTCCCATGTCCTCTCTCTCTCCCGTGTCCTCTCTCTTTCTCGTGTTCTCTCTCTCTCTCCCAAGCCCCTCTCCCATGTCCTCTCTCTCTCCCACGTCATCTTTGTCTCTCCCATGTCCTCTCTCTCTCCCATGTCCTCTCTCTATCTCCCATGTCCTCTCTCTCTCTCTCTCCCATGTCCTCTCTCTCTTCCCCATGTCCTCTCTCTCTCGCTCCCATATCCTTTCTCCTCTCCCATGTCCTTTCTCTCTCTCCCATGTCCTATCTCTCTTCCATGTCCTCTTCTCTCTCTCCCATGTCCCTCTCTCTCTCTCTCCCATGTCCTCTCTTTTCCATGTCCTCTCTTTCTCTCCCATGTCCGCTCTCTCTTCCATGTCCTCTCTCTCTCTCCCATGTCCTCTCTCATGTCCTCTCTCTTTCTCCCACGTCCTCTGTCTCTCCCCTTGTCCTCTCTCTCCCACGTCCTCTCTCTCTCCCATGTCCTCTCTCTTTCTCCCACGTCCTCCTCTCTCTCCCATGTCCTCTCTCTCTCCCACGTCCTCTCTCTCTCCCATGTCCTCTCTCTCTCCCACGTCCTCTCTCTTTCTCCCATGTCCTCTTTCTCTCCCATGTCCTCTCTCTCTTCCATGTATTCTCTCTCTCCCATGTCCTCTCTTTCTCGTGTCCTCTCTCTCTCTCCCATGTCCTCTCTCTCCCATTTACTCTCTCTCTCTCCCATGTTCTCTCTCTTTCTCTCCCATGTCCTCTCTCTATCCCATGTCCTCTCTCTATCTCCCATGTCCTCTCTCTCTCTCTCTCCTCATTCCAGTCTCTCTCTCTCTCTCCATGTCCTCTCTCTCTCTTCATGTCCTCTCTCTCTCTTCCATGTCCTCTCTCTCTTTCCATGTCCTCTCTCTCTCTCTCCCATGTCCTTTCTCCTCTCCCATGTCCTCTCTCTCTCCCATGTCCTTTCCTCTCTCCCATATCCTCTCTCTACATTAGCTACTTTGGGGCGAGACAGGAATCAACAGCAATCACAACATTATCCCCCCGGGCTGACGGAAGGTCCAGATTCATTACACCCTCTTTGACTGGTCACACATTTACCTTCACCACATCTCACAGAATGAAATGGTATTACAGGGAAACTTCTTGAGATCTGAAAGGCATGGGCAGAGCAGGTAGCGTTCTCCCTCTCTTAGCCCTTAAGTGAATTCTCATCCCAAACGTCCCCTAATCAAAGTGAAAAGCCCTGGACAAAGCTCGCCCTGGACACCACAAATGCAGCCCCCCTGGGAGGCATGGACCATTTAGCCTCCAGGGTTCTCTCTCTCTCTCTCTCTCTCTCTCTCTCTCTCTCTCTCTCTCTCTCTTCTCTCTCTCTCTCCTCTCTCTCTCTCTCTCTCTCTCTCTCTCTGTCTCTCTCTCTCTCTCTCTCTCTCTCTCTCTCTGCTCTCTCGCTCTCTCTCTCCAGGTCAAGTGTCCCAGGGGATTATTCTGCTAGTGCTGCTTCAAAATAACATATCCTAGGCTAGGAGAGGGAGAGGGAGAGGGAGAGAGAGAGAAGGAGAGGAAGAGGAGAGAGAGAGAGAGAGAGAGAGAGAGCGCGCTTTTAGGAAACAGCAGGATCAGTGTGTGTGTGTGTGTGTGTGTGTGTGTGTGTGTGTGTGTGTGTTACTCAGCTAATCAGAATATTACTATCAGTGTCGCACACACAGTCTCTCAGACTCTCTCTCAATGCACTAGGCTAACTACCAACCACACACATTAAAATGAGTTTTTCTCTTCTATCCATGATTAATGCCCTCTTGACCTCTTCACTCTGATCCCTCCATTCTCCCATCCAAATCATCCAGATCATCAATCGACAAACAAGACAGAGCACTGTTCACCAGCCACCTCCTCTAACACACTTCTTCTACACACAGACGGCAACTCAAATAGACATAATGACTTGTGAAACAATCTTTCTAACACAACAGAGCACGAATCGGTGTGTGTGTGTGTGTGTGTGTGTGACAGGCCACATTATGACTTCCAGACACTTCATCTCCCAGAAAGGTGCGAGAGAGGGAAAGTGCCGTAGCAAACATCAGGCCTGATACGCTGCAGACAGACAGACACAGAGCTGGGGAGAGAGATGTTAAACATGGTGCTAACGCTAAGGGGGACAGCTCCTGTTCAGGGACAGCCCAGTCACCTCTCTCTCCTAGCCAGCTCCAGGCACCCGGCTCTGGGCTCGAGGCATCAAACTTATAGACTTTTAGTGGTGCTAACAGTGGGAGGAACCAGGGAAGGGCTTGGATCCTGATTCCCATTTTCTAGCCTGTATGCCTCCCTCTCTAAATACTTACCCTAAGGCTTCTAATGAAACGAGTGATCATCATGACTGGGCCCTGCGGCGCACGCTGTTAGATACTTAGAGACACTAGCTAGTGTTGTAGGAACAGATCTAAAGTGTAAGACACTAGCTAGTGTCTCTAGCTAGTGTCTTACACTTTAGATCTGTTCCTACATTTTTTAAAGACTACTTTGCAGTGAAGAAGCAGAGGATTAAGACAGAATCAATCACATTGCTTTGAGACAAAAATCTTCTACTTCATGTACTTTATTTATCCACAGTAAGGACAGCACTAGCAGGAGTCAGGAGGAGAATGCAGGAGAGATACAGTGGGGAGAACAAGTATTTGATACACTGCCGATTTTGCAGGTTTTCCTACTTACAAAGCATGTAGAGGTCTGTAATTTTTATTATAGGTACACTTCAACTGTGAGAGACGGAATCTAAAACAAAAATCCAGAAAATCACATTGTATGATTTTTAAGTAATTAATTAGCATTTTATTGCATGACATAAGTATTTGATACATCAGAAAATCAGAACTTAATATTTGGTACAGAAACCTTTGTTTGCAGTTACAGAGATCATACGTTTCCTGTAGGTCTTGACCAGGTTTGCACACACTGCAGCAGGGATTTTGGCCCACTCCTCCATACAGACCTTCTCCAGATCCTTCAGGTTTCGGGGCTGTCGCTGGGCAATACGGACATTCAGCTCCCTCCAAAGATTTTCTATTGGGTTCAGGTCTGGAGACTGGCTAGGCCACTCCAGGACCTTGAGATGCTTCTTACGGAGCCACTCCTTAGTTGCCCTGGCTGTGTGTTTCGGGTCGTTGTCATGCTGGAAGACCCAGCCACGACCCATCTTCAATGCTCTTACTGAGAGAAGGAGGTTGTTGGCCAAGATCTCGCGATACATGGCCCCATCCATCCTCCCCTCAATACGGTGCAGTCGTCCTGTCCCCTTTGTAGAAAAGCATCCCCAAAGAATGATGTTTCCACCTCCATGCTTCACGGTTGGGATGGTGTTCTTGGGGTTGTACTCATCCTTCTTCTTCCTCCAAACACGGCGAGTGGAGTTTAGACCAAAAAGCTCTATTTTTGTCTCATCAGACCACATGACCTTCTCCCATTCCTCCTTTGGGTCATTGGCAAACTTCAGACGGGCCTGGACATGCGCTGGCTTGAGCAGGGGGACCTTGCGTGCGCTGCAGGATTTTAATCCATGACGGCGTAGTGTGTTTCTAATGGTTTTCTTTGAGACTGTGGTCCCAGCTCTCTTCAGGTCATTGACCAGATCATGCCGTGTAGTTCTGGGCTGATCCCTCAACTTCCTCATGATCATTGATGCCCCACGAGGTGAGATTTTGCATGGAGCCCCAGACCGAGGGTGATTGACCGTCATCTTGAACTTCTTCCATTTTCTAATAATTGCGCCAACAGTTGTTGCCTTCTCACCAAGCTGCTTGCCTATTGTCCTGTAGCCCATCCCAGCCTTGTGCAGGTCTACAATTTTATCCCTGATGTCCTTACACAGCTCTCTGGTCTTGGCCATTGTGGAGAGGTTGGAGTCTGTTTGATTGAGTGTGTGGACAGGTGTCTTTTATACAGGTAACGAGTTCAAACAGGTGCAGTTAATACAGGTAATGAGTGGAGAACAGAAGGGCTTCTTAAAGAAAAACTAACAGGTCTGTGAGAGCCGGAATCCTTACTGGTTGGTAGGTGATCAAATACTTATGTCATGCAATAAAATGCAAATTAATTACTTAAAAATCATACAATGTGATTTTCTGGATTGTTGTTTTAAATTCCGTCTCTCACAGTTGAAGTGTACCTATGATAAAAAACTACAGACCTCTACATGCTTTGTAAGTAGGAAAACCTGCAAAATCGGCAGTGTATCAAATACTTGTTCTCCCCACTGTAGATAGACAGCATAGAGCATGGAGGGAGGGAGGGGGAAGAAAAGTGGATGGAAGGGAGAGAGAAAGAGAGATGGATGGGGGATCAGGGGAGAATTGGGGCAGCAGGAGAGTCTGTTTCCTTCCTTACCTCTGGAGCACCCCAGGGCCCCCAGTTTCCACAAAGTCCACTGCACCTAAGTGCTCCCTGGAGCAGGGTGACCATAACGGCTCTATTCAGAGCCAAGCGGAGCCGGAGGCTGGTGAGGTGTTTGGTCACTAATCGGCCCACTCTGATATGCTGATTGTGTGTCGTGTTGCGTACCTAAGTAGGGTAATTTCCCCCCGCATCTCCTTTCAGAGCGTTATGGAGGGCCAGCGAGGGGCACAGGAGTGGACTATTCACTAAGAGCTGACAGGACTATACACAAACTGCTATTTCTACACGGAATATATGGACATGTGAATGCAGATATACCCACATGTACACCGACACAAATACAGTGGGGGGAAAAAGTATTTAGTCAATCACCAATTGTGCAAGTTCTCCCACTTAAAAAGATGAGAGAGGCCTGAAATTTTCATCATAGGTACACGTCAACTATGACAGACAAAATGAGAAAAACAATCCAGAAAATCACATTGTAGGATTTTTTATGAATTTATTTGCAAATTATGGTGGAAAATAAGTATTTGGTCAATAACAAAAGTTTCTCAATACTTTGTTATATACCCTTTGTTGGCAATGACACAGGTCAAACGTTTTCTGTAAGTCTTCACAAGGTTTTCACACACTGTTGCTGGTATTTTGGCCCATTCCTCCATGCAGATCTCCTCTAGAGCAGTGATGTTTTGGGGCTGTCGCTGGGCAACACGGACTTTCAACTCCCTCCAAAGATTTTCTATGGGGTTGAGATCTGGAGACTGGCTAGGCCACTCCAGGACCTTGAAATGCTTCTTACGAAGCCACTCCTTCGTTGCCCGGGCGGTGTGTTTGGGATCATTGTCATGCTGAAAGACCCAGCCACGTTTCATCTTCAATGCCCTTGCTGATGGAAGGAGGTTTTCACTCAAAATCTCACGATACATGGCCCCATTCATTCTTTCCTTTACATGGATCAGTCGTCCTGGT
The DNA here is from genome assembly GCF_964263955.1 of Coregonus lavaretus. NCBI lineage: Eukaryota > Metazoa > Chordata > Actinopteri > Salmoniformes > Salmonidae > Coregonus > Coregonus lavaretus. Next base: position 60,830 of record NW_028164682.1, read on the forward strand.
CCCTTTGCAGAAAAACTGCCCCAAAGCATGATGTTTCCACCCCCATGCTTCACAGTAGGTATGGTGTTCTTTGGATGCAACTCAGCATTCTTTGTCCTCCAAACACGACGAGTTGAGTTTTTACCAAAAAGTTATATATTTTGGTTTCATCTGACCATATGACATTCTCCCAATCCTCTTCTGGATCATCCAAACGCACTCTATCAAACTTCAGACGGGCCTGGACATGTACTGGCTTAAGCAGGGGGACACATCTGGCACTGCAGGATTTGAGTCCCTGGCAGCGTAGTGTGTTACTGATGGTAGGCTTTGTTACTTTGGTCCCAGCTCTCTGCAGGTCATTCACTAGGTCCCCCCGTGTGGTTCTGGGATTTTTGCTCACCGTTCTTGTGATCATTTTGACCCCACGGGGTGAGATCTTGCGTGGAGCCCCAGATCGAGGGAGATTATCAGTGGTCTTGTATGTCTTCCATTTCCTAATAATTGCTCCCACAGTTGATTTCTTCAAACCACGCTGCTTACCTATTGCAGATTCAGTCTTCCCAGCCTGGTGCAGCTCTACAATTTTGTTTCTGGTGTCCTTTGACAGCTCTTTGGTCTTGGCCATAGTGGAGTTTGGAGTGTGACTGTTTGAAGTTGTGGACAGGTGTCTTTTATACTGATAACAAGTTCAAACAGGTGCCATTAATACAGGTAACGAGTGGAGGACAGAGGAGCCTCTTAAAGAAGAAGTTACCGGTCTGTGAGAGCCAGAAATCTTGCTTGTTTGTAGGTGACCAAATACTTATTTTCCACCATAATTTGCAAATAAATTCATTAAAAATCCTACAATGTGATTTTCTGGAAAAAATATTCTCAATTTGTCTGTCATAGTTGACGTGTACCTATGATGAACATTACAGGCCTCTCTCATCTTTTTAAGTGGGAGAACTTGCACAATTGGTGGCTGACTAAATACTTTTTTCCCCACTGTACATGCAAACAAGGCAGATGGAACACAGACACACACACACACAACCGCCCACCCAACAAACCACTCTCAAAAGAGTTGCTGCCCTATACTAGTGTTTAATAAGAAATAATTTACCTACAACAACAAGTCTAATTGTGTTTTTATGACCAGTGGAGGACCATGCTACATCCAGGAGAGGACCCTGCTCCATCCAGGAGAGAACCCTGCTATATCCAGGAGAGAACCCTGCTACATCCAGGAGAGAACCCTGCTATATCCAGGAGAGGACCCTGCTACATCCAGGAGAGAACCCTGCTATATCCAGGAGAGAACCCTGCTATATCCAGGAGAGGACCCTGCTACAGTGCCTTCGGAAAGTATTCATACCCCTAGACTTGTTCCGCATTTTGTTGTGTTATAGCCTGAATTAAACATTTATAAAAAATGTAAAAATCTCACCCATCTATTTTTTTTCCTACACACAATACCCAATAATGTCAAAGTCAAAACATATTTTTTGAAGTTTTTGCAAATGTATTGAAAATGAAATACAGAAATATCTCATTTACATAAGTATTCACACCCCTGAGTCAATATATGTCTTTCTGAGGAAATCTCTAAGGGCTTTGCACACCTGGATTGTATAATATTTGCACATTATTAATTAAACAAAATCTTCAACCTCTGTGAAGTTGGTTGTTGATCATTGCTAGACAGACATTTTCAAGTCTTGCATTAGATTTTCAAGCAGATTTAAGTCAAAACTGTAACTAGGCAACTCAGGAACATTCAATGTCATCTTGGTAAGCAATTCTAGTGTATATTTGGCCTTGTGGTTTGGGTTATTGTCTTGCTGAAAGGTACATTTGTCTGTCAGTGTGTGATGGGTGATTTGAAGGAGTCTGGCGCAGGAGGGTAGATCACAGAATAACAGGATTTATTCCGGAATACAGAGTACGCAGTAAAGCGTCAAAACAGGCGCACTGGAACCCACAAGGCAACACGGGGAAAATAACCTGGCGATACAAAATACAAGGAGCTCCACCAAGCTTCACTATCCTCACAATAAACAATCACACACAAAGACAAGGGGTCAGAGGGAACACTTATACAGGTATTGATGATGGGGTATGAACCAGGTGTGTGTAATAAACAAGAAAAAACAAATGGAATGATGAGATGAGGAGCGGCAGTGGCTAGAAGGCCGGTGACGACGAACTTCACCATGCGAAGGGATATTCAATGTCTGCACAAATAGGTGCCCTCCTTTGCGAGGCATTGGAAATCCTCCCTGGTCTCTGTTTTTGAATCTGTGTTTGAAATTGACTGCTCGACTGAGGGACCTTACATATACAGTGCATTCGGAAAGTATTCAGACCCCTTGACTTTTTCCTCATTTTGTTACGTTATAGCCTTATTCTAAAGTGGTTTAAATAAATACAAATCCTCATCAATCTACACACAATACTCAATAATGACAAAGCAAAAACAGGCTTTTAGATTTTTGTGCACATTTTTTAAATACAAAAAACTGAAATACCTTATTTATATACGTTTTCAGACCCTTTGCTATGAGACTCGAAATTGAGCTCAGATGCATCCTGTTTCCATTGACCATCCTTAAGATGTTTCTACAACTTGATTGGAGTCCACCTGTGGTAAATTAAATTGATTGGACATGATTCGGAAAGGCACACACCTGTCTATATAAGGTCCCAGAGTTGACAGTGCATGTCAGAGCAAAAACCATGCCATGACGTCGATTGAATTGTCCGTAGAGCTCTGAGACAGGATTGTGTCGAGGCACAGATCTCGGGAAGGGTACCAAAACAATTCTGCAGCATTGAAGGTCCCCAAGAACACAGTGGCCTCCATCATTCTTAAATGGAAGAAGTTTGGAACCACCAAGACTCTTCCTAGAGCTGTCCGCCCGGCCAAACTGAGCAATCGGGGGAGAAGGGCTTTGGTCAGGGGGGTGACCAAGAACCTGATGGTCACTGTGACAGAGCCCTAGACTTCCTCTGTGGAGATGGGAGAAACTTCCAGAGGGACAAGCATCTCTGCAGCACTCCACCAATCAGGCCTTTATTGTAGAGTGCCCAGACGGAAGCCACTCCTCAGTAAAAGGCACATGAATTCCCGCATGGAGTTTGCCAAAAGGCACCTAAAGACTGTCAGACCATTAAAAACAAGATTCTCTGGTCTGATGAAACCATGATTTAACTCTATGGCCTGAATGCCAAGCGTCACGTTTGGAGGAAATCTGGCACCATCCCTATGGTGAAGCATGGTGGTGGCAGCATCATGCTGTGGGGATGTTTTTCAGCAGCAGGGACTGGGAGATTAGTCAGGATCGAGGGAAAGATGAACGAAGCAAAGCACAGAGAGATCCTTGATGAAAACCTGCTCCAGGGCGCTCAGGCTGTAATCGTTGCCAGAGGTGCTTCAACAAAGTACTGAGTAAAGGGTCTGAATATTTATGTCAATGTGATATTTCAGTTTTGTATTTTCTATACATTTGCTAAAATATCTAAAAACCTGTTTTTGCTTTGTCATTATGGGGTATTGAGCGTAGATTGATGAGGGGAAAAAACAATTTCATCCATTTTAGAATAAGACTGTAATGTAATAAAATTTGGAAAAAGGTCTGAATACTTTCTGAAGGCACTGTTATTGTATATGTGGGGTACAGAGATGAGGTAGTCATTAAAAAATAATGTTAAACACTATTATTGCACACAGTGAGTCCATGCAACTTATTATGTGACTTGTTAAACAATTTTTTACTCCTGAACTTATTTAGGTTTGCCATAACAAAGGGCTTGAAAACGTATTGACTCAAGACATTTCAGTTTTTCATTTTGTATTCATTTGAAAAAATGTCAATAAACATAATTCCACTTTGACATTATGGGGTATTGTGTGTAGACCAGTGACACAACATCTCAATTTAGTCCATTTGAAATGCAGAAAGTCAAGGGGTGTGAATACTTTCTGAAGGCACTGTATAGTTTGTGGGGTGCATGCTGGAATCAAACGCACAACACTGTTGCTGCAAGCAGCTTCAAAATGTATTAATAACCATTTATTTTGTAGTAAGCTCTGTGTGTGTTTAGGCTCTCCAGGGGTCTTCCTCTGCATGTTGGGATGAGGGGTCGACAGAGTCTTTGTGAAGGTGTTGAAGTTGCTTTAATATGGTAATTAAACCGATTTAAGATGGTAGGAGACAGTGTGACTGAGGCTGTGTGTGAGGCTGCCCAGTGTGACTGCTGCCCAGGGCCAAGGGCTGATCGACTGGAGCCGCAGGAGAAATTAGTAGGGCCCGATGGACCAGTGGCCAGAGACATGGCCGTTAGCCTGGGGAGGCAGTGGAGTCCGAATGACCACACACACAGCCTGCCTGGGGAGCCTCGTTAACCTGATAACACAGTGGCTGGAGACATTGTGAGGTTGTTACCCGACTGGTCTCCTGGAGAGAAATCATGCACAAACATTTACCTCATGTTTAAACCCACACACATGTACCTCATGTTTAAACCCACAAACATTTACCTCATGTTTAAACCCACACACATTCACTTCATGTTTAAACCCACAAACATTTACCTCATGTTTAAACCCACAAACATTTCCTCATGTTTAAACCCACAAACATTTACCTCATGTTTAAACACACACACATTCACCTCATTTAAAGGTAGACTCAGCGATATGACGTAGATGCAGAAAGTATAGCGGGTCAATTTCGGCAACAACTAGGAGCGTTGAAGTGTGAGGCTCAACTCTGCTGTAACAGAGTGAATCGAACCCGTGCACATGCGCAGATACTGTGTGTGACCGTGTGAGAGCAAAGTCTTGCATCTCGCTCATCTCAATATCTACGGTGTTGCTCGTGGCATCGTCATTTCGCTGAGTCTACCTTTAAACCAACACACTAAGAAAGGAAACGAAACAGATCAAAAGACTACAATAATAAAAGAGAAAAAAAGATAGAAAGTCAAAACCTAGTGCAGCGATTTAAAAAAATAGAAAATTGTAAAATGCTCTGTGACACCCAGGCTGAGTGTACCACATCATGTTTCCCCTTCTGTGGATTAGGCTATGGAGCACTGCACTCCAGCACGCAGCCCTTTCATAACAACACAGCACCAGGCCTACTGCTGCTGTCACATTAAACACAGTCTACAGATAACATGAGCCCATAATTGGAAATATAAGGCTTTTCTAAATATTTTATCTGCGAGAAGAAGCCATTTTTCAAAATGGCTCCCGGGGGACTCTCATTGTTGTGTTAGTTCCCTGTAGATGAGGGCAGCCTTCTGGAGAGGCCACTCTCTCTCACACACACACATGGCTGTCTCTGACACCAGGCTAAAAGAGGCTAAATGCTAACATGGCTAACTGCCACACACAATAGCAGGCTAGGTGTAGCGACTAGAGAGACAAGGCTAAGTCAAGTGATAAACGCTAGGCTGACTTCCACAGCAGCCCGGGTGTAGAGAGACACAGCTAACTCTCAAAGCTGTGTCTGCACAGATATCATCACCTTACAGTGAAGGCCACAGCTGAGGTGCACATAGCCTATGCTACCACTTCAACTGCTGATGTGCACATAGCCAATGCTACCACCTTAACCTCCCACCTGCCCAATCAACATTAAAAATCCACTGCTGTCTACTTAACATACAGTATAGCCAACATAGACCAATAGTATTTGTTTGCATTGATATCAATATTTGTCCAGCTCCCCTCTGTGAGACAACATACATACAGTGCCTTCGTAAAGTATTCAGACCCTTTTACTTTTTCCACTTTTTGTTACTTAACAGCCTTATTCTAAAATTAATTAAATCCATACACAATACCCCATAATGACAAAGCAAAAACCGGTTTTTGGAAATGTTTGCTATTTTATAAAAAATTTAAAACAGAAATATCACATTTACATAAATATTCAGACCCTTTACTCAGTACTTTGTTGAAACACCTTTGGCAGCGATTGCAGCCTCGAGTCTTCTTGGGATTGACGCTACAAGCTTGGCACACCTGAATTTGGGGAGTTTCTAACGTTCTTCTCTGCAGATGCTCTGAAGCTCTGTAACGTTGGATGGGGAACATTGCTGCACAGCTATTTTTAGGTCTCTCCAGAGATGTTCGATCGGGTTCATGTCCGGGCTCTGGCTGGGCCACTCAAGAACATTCAGAGACTTGTCCCGAAGCCAATCCTGCATTGTCTTGGCTATGTGCTTAGGATCATTGTCCTGTTGGAAGGTGAACCTTCACCCCAGTATGAGGTCCTGAGCGCTCTGGAGCAGGTTTTCATCAAGGATCTCTCTGTACTTTGCTCCATTCATCTTTAGCTCGATCCTGACTAGTCTCCCAGTCCCTGCCGCTGAAAAACCTCCCCACATCATGATGCTGCCACCACCATGCTTCACCATAGGGATGGTACCAGGTTTCCTCCAGACGTGACGCTTGGCATTCAGGCCAAAGAGTTCAATCTTGGTTTCATCAGACAAGAGAATCTTGTTTATCATGGTCTGAGAGTCTTTAGGTGCCTTTTGGCAAACTCCAAGCGTGCTGTCATGTGCATTTTACTGAAGAGTGGCTTCCGCCTGGCCACTCTACCATAAAGGCCTGATTGGTGGAGTGCTGCAGAGATGGTTGTCCTTCTCTAAGGTTCTCCCATATCCACAGCGGAACTCTAGAGCTCTGTCAGAGTGACCATCGGGTTCTTGGTCACCCCGATTGCTCAGTTTGGCAGGGCAACCAGCTCTAGGAAGAGTCTTGGTGGTTCCAAATGTATTCTATTTAAGAATGATGGAGGCCACTGTGTTCTTGGGGACCTTCAATGCTGCAGACATGTTTTGGTACCCTTCCCCAGATCTGTGCCTCAACACAATCCTGTCTCTGAGCTTTACGGACAATTCCTTCGACCTCATGGCTTGGCTTTTGCTCTGACATGCACTGTCAACTGTGGTACCTTATGTAGACAGTTGTGTGACTTTCCAAATCATTTCTGTTTTTTCTGTTAAATACATTAGCAAAAATGTCTAAAAACCTGTTTTTGCTTTGTCATTGTGGGGTATTGTGTGTAGATTGATGAGATAAAAAAACTATTTGATCAATTTTAGAATAAGGCTGCAACCTAACAAAATGTGGAAAAAGTCAAGGGGTCTGAATACTTTCCGAAGGCGCATATAAATATATGTGTATATATGTACAGTATATATAGATATGTATGTACAGTTGAAGTCGGAAATTTACATACACTTAGGTTGGAGTCATTAAAACTTGTTTTTCAATCACTCCACATATTTCATTTTAACAAACTATAATTTTGGCAAGTCAGTTAGGACATTTACTTGTGCATGACACAAGTAATTTTTCCAACAATTGTTTACAGACAGATTATTTCACTTATAATTCACTGTATCACAATTCCAGTGGGTCAGAAGTTTACATACACAAAGTTGACTGTGCCTTTAAACAGCTTAGAAGATTCCAGGAAATGATGTCATGGCTTTAGAAGCTTCTGATAGGCTAATTGACATCATTTGAGTCAATTGGAGGTGTACCTGTGGATGTGTTTCAAGGCCTACCTTCAAACTCAGTGCCTCTTTGATTGACATCATGGAAAATCAAAAGAAATCAGCCAAGACCTCAGAAAAATAATTGTAGACCTCCACAAGTCTGGTTCATCCTTGGGAGCAATTTCCAAATGCCTGAAGGTACCACGTTCATCTGTACAAACAATAGTACGCAAGTATAAACATCATGGGACCATGCAGCCGATACACCGCTCAGGAAGGAGACGCATTCTGTCTCCTAGAGATGAACGTACTTTGGTGCGAAAAGTGCAAATCAATCCCAGAACAACAGCAAAGGACCTTGTGAAAATGCTGGAGGAAACAGGTACAAAATTATCTATATCCACAGTAAAAACGAGTCCTATATTGACATAACCTGAAAGGCCGCTCAGCAAGGAAGAAGCCACTGCTCCAAAACCACCATAAAAAAGCCAGACTACGTTTTGTAACTGCACATGGGGAAAAATATCATACTTTTTGGAGAAATGTGATCTGGTCTGATGAAACAAAAATATAACTGTTTGGCCATAATGACCATCATTGTGTTTGGAGGAAAAAGGGGGTCCTTGCAAGCCGAAGAACACCATCCCAACCGTGAAGCACGGGGGTGGCAGCATCATGCTGTGGGGGTGCTTTGCTGCAGGAGGGACTGGTGCACTTCACAAAATAGATGGCATCATGAGGAAGGAAAATTATGTGGATATATTGAAGCAATATCTCAAGACATCAGTCAGGAAGTAAAAGCTTGGTCGCAAATGGGTCTTCCAAATGGACAATGACCCCAAACATACTTCCAAAGTTGTGGCAAAATGGCTTAAGGACAACAAAGTCAAGGTATTGGAGTGGGCATCACAAAATCCTGACCTCAACCCTATAGAACATTTGTGGGCAGAACTGAAAAAGCGTGTGCGAGCAAGGAGGCCTACAAACCTGACTCAGTTACACCAGCTCTGTCAGGAGGAATGGGCCAAAATTCACCCAACTTATTGTGGGAAGCTTGTGGAAGGCTACCCGAAACGTTTGACCCAAGTTAAACAATTTAAAGGCAATGCTACCAAATACTAATTGAGTGTATGTAAACTTCTGACCCACTGGGAATGTGATGAAAGAAATAAAAGCTGAAATAAAAATTCTCTCTACTATTATTCTGACATTTCACATTCTTAAAATAAAGTGGTGATCCCAACTGACCTAAGACATGGAATCTTTACAAGTATTAAATGTCAGGAATTGTGAAAAACTGAGTTTAAATGTATTTGGCTAAGGTGTATGTAACCTTCCGACTTCAGCTGTATGTGTGTGTGTGTGTGTGTGTGAGTGTGTGTGAGTGTGTGTGTGTGTGTGTGTTTGTGTGTGTATGTGTGTGTGTGTGGGTGTGTGAAAGAGAGAGATAGAGAGTGTTAGTGTACTATAATGAACAAAAATATAAACACAACATGCAACAATTTCAGAGATTTTACTGAGTTGTTGTTCATATGAGGAAATCAGTCCATTGAAATAAATTCATAAGGCCCTAATCTATGGATTTCACATGACAGGGAATACAGATAAGCATCTGTAAATCACAGAAACCTTTTTAAAAAATGTAAGGGAGTGGATCAGAAAACCAGTCAATGTGACCACCATTTGCCTCATGCAGCGCAACACATATCCTTCGCATAGATTTAATGAGGCTGTTAATTGTGGCCTGTGGAATGTTGTCCCACTCCTCTTCAATGGCTGTGCGAAGATGCTGGATATTGACGGCAACTGGAACACGCTGTCATACACGTCAATCCAGAGCATCCCAAACATGCTCAATGGGTAACATGTCTGGTGAGTATGCAGGCCATGGAAGAACTGGGACATTTTCATCTTCCAGGAATTGTGTACAGATCTTGCTACATGGGGCCATGCATTATCCTGCTGAAATATGAGGTGATGGCGGCGGATGAATGGCACGACAATGGGCCTCAGGATCTTGTCACGGTACCTCTGTGCATTCAAATTGCCATAGATAAAATGCAATAGCTTATGCCTGCCCATAAGTTAACCCCACCGCCAACATGGGACACTCTGTTCACAACATTGACATCAGCAAACAACTCACCCACAGAACGCCATGCACGTGGTCTGCGGTTGTGAGGCCGGTTGGATGTACTGCCAAATTCTCCAAACAACGTTGGAGGTGGCTTATGGTAGAGAAATGTACATTCAATTATCTGGCAACAGCTCTGGTGAACATTCCTGCAGTCAGCATGCCAATTGCACACTCCCTCAAAACTTGAGACATCTGTGGCATTGTGTTCTGTGACAAAACTGCACATTTTACAGTGGCCAATTATTGTCCCCAGCACAAGGTGCATCTGTGTAATGACCATGCTATTTAATCAGCTTCTTGATATGCCATACCTGTCAGGTGGATGGATTATCTTGGCAAAGGAGAAATGCTACTAACAGGGATGTAAACAAATTTGTGCACAACATTTGAGAGAAATATGCTTTTTGTGCATATTGACATTTCTGGGATCTTTTATTTCAGCTCATGAAACATGGGACCAAAAATGTACATGTTACGTGTATATTTTTGTTCAGTGTATATACAATCTGTGTGTTTTTTCCCACAGAGTGAGTACGGTGCATAAAGCATTGTGAACGCTAATGATGTCTCAGTAGTTTGTGAGGGCAGGACATCGTCTCACTAATCACAGTAACGCTGGACTGGGTGAGAGAGCTACGAGACCGCTGCGCCGCTCTGACGGACAGCCGCCATTGTTCACGGCAGTATCTCTGGGCGGCAAGTTGCCTAGGTGCTTTAGTCGCGGTGACACAGATGGACTGAAATGAAGAGAGCTCATCCCTCCCACTCAATTACTGACACTGACAGCTTGCCATTGTCTGCTGGGCACTATCATTACCGTCACTTATAAACTAGCTAGCTAGCACACCATTTATATATAGAACAGTCTGCTCAGCCATCAGCACTTTCAGGGAACACCTAAATCTGGCACACACAAAAGTGTGTATGTGTGTGTGCACATACGCACACACAAAAAAACAGACACACAAAACCATTAACATAAAAACTCACACACACTAGTAAACACACACTACACACTACACACTACACACCACACACTACACACTACACACTACAAACCACAAACTCACGCAAGAACTGACCTACTGGAACCTGGACGCAGCACACTAATATTTCTCGTCACAAATTTGCCTTCACAAACTAACAGCTACAGTATGGATGGGGAAACTAACAACAACAGTATTGTTGGGGGAAACTAACAGCTACAGTATTGTTGGGGGAAACTAACAACTACAGCATGGGTTGGGGAAACTAACAACAACAGTATTGTTGGGGGAAACTACAATTACAGTATGGGTGGGGCAACTAACAACAACAGTATTGTTGGGGGAAATTAATAACTACAGTATGAGTGGGGAAACTAACAACTACAGTATGGGTGGGGGAAACTAACAACTACAGTATGGGTGGGGAAACTAACAACTAAATTATTGGTGGGGGAAACTAATAACTACGGAATGAGTTGGGAAAACTAACAACTAAAGTATGGGTGGGAAAACTAACAACTACAGTATGGGTGGGGTAAAATAACAACTACAGTATGAGTGGGGGAAACTAATAACTACGGAATGAGTTGGGGAAACTAACAACTACAGTTTGGGTTGGAACAAATGAACAACTACAGTATGAGTGGGGAAACTAACAACTACAGTATGGGTGGGGGAAACTAACAACTACAGTATGGGTGGGGAAACTAACAACTAAATTATTGGTGGGGGAAACTAACAACTACATTATGGGTGGGGAAACGAATAACTACATTATTGGTGGGGGAAACTAATAACTACGGAATGAGTTGGGGAAACTAACAACTAAAGTATGGGTGGGAAAACTAACAACTACAGTATGAGTGGGGAAACTAAAAAACTACGGAATGGGTGGGGGAAGCTAACAACTACAGTATGAGTGGGGGAAACAAAACAACTACAGTATGTGTTGGGGAAACTAACAACTATAGTATGTGTTGGGGAAACTAACAACTGCAGTATGAGTGGGGGAAACTTACAACTACAGTGTGGGTGGGGGAAACTAACAACTACAGTATGTGTGGGGAAATTAACAACTACTGTATGGGTGGGAGAAAAAACTAACAACTACAGTGTGGGTGGGGTAAACTAACAACTACAGTATGAGTGGGGGAAACTAACAAATGAAGTATGAGTGGGGGAAACTAACAAATGAAGTATGAGTGGGGGAAACTAACAACTACAGTATTAGTGGGGGAAACGAACAACTGAAGTATGAGTGGGGGAAACTAACAACTACAGTATAGGTGGGGGAAACTAACAACAATAGTATTGTTGGGGGAATCTAACAACTACAGTATGAGTGGGGGAAACTAACAACAACAGTGTTGTTGGGGGAATCTAACAACTACAGTATGAGTGGGGGAAATTAAAACTACAGTATGGGTGGGGCAACTAACAACAACAGTATTGTTGGGGGAAACTAAGAACTACAGTATGAGTGGGGGAAACTAACAACTACATTATGGGTGGGAAATACTAACAACTACAGTATGAGTGGGGGAAAATAACAACTACAGTATGAATGGGGTAAACTAACAACTACAGTATGGGTGGGGGAAACTAACAACTACAGTATGGGTGGGGGAAACGAACAACTACAGTATGGGTGGGGGAAACTAACAACTACAGTATGGGTTTGGAAACTAACAACTACAATATGGGTGTGGAAACTAACAACAACATTATTGGTGGGGGAAACTAATAACTATGGAATGAGTTGGGGAAACTAACAACTAAAGTATGGGTGGGAAAACTAACAACTACAGCATGAGTGGGGAAACTAAAAAACTACGGAATGGGTGGGGGAAGCTAACAACTACAGTATGAGTGGGGGAAACAAAACATCTACAGTATGTGTTGGGGAAACTAACAACTATCGTATGTGTGGGGGAAACTTACAACTGCAGTATGAGTGGGGGAAACTTACAACTACAGTGTGGGTGGGGGAAACTAACAACTACAGTATGGTTGGGGAAAAAAACTAACAACTACAGTATGGGTGGGGTAAACTAACAACTACAGTATGAGTGGGGGAAACTAACAAATGAAGTATGAGTGGGGGAAACTAACAACTACAGTATGAGTGGGGGAAACTAACAACTACAGTATGAGTGGGGAAACGAACAACTACAGTATGGGTGGGGGAAACTAAGAACTACAGTATGAGTTGGGGAAAATAACAACTACATTATGGGTGGGAAAACTAACAACTACAGTATCAGTGGGGGAAACTAACAACTACAGTTTATGTTGGGGAAACTAACATCTACAGTATGAGTGGGGTAAAATAACAACTACAGTATGAGTGTGGGAAACTAACAACTACAGCAATGGTTGGGGGAAACTAACAACTACAGTATTGTTGGGGAAAACTAACAACTACAGTATGGGTCAGGGAATCTACAACTACAGTATTGGTGGGGAAACTAACAACTACTGTATGGTTGGGGGAAACTAACAACTACAGTATCAGTGGGGGAAACTAACAACAACAGTTTAGGTTGGGGAAACTAACAACTACAGTATGAGTGGGGGAAACTAACAACTAAGTATGAGTGGGGGAAACTAACAACTACAGTATGAGTCGGGGAAACTAACAACTACAGTATGAGTGAGGGAAACTAACAACTACAGAATGGGTGGGGGAAACTAAAAACACCAGTATTGTTGGGGGAAACTAACAACTACAGTATATGTGGGGGAAACTAATAACTACAGTATGGGTGGGGAAAACTAACAACAACAGCATTGTTGGGGAAAAACTAACAACTACAGTATGGGTAGGAAAACAAACAACTACAGTTTGGCTGGGGGAAAATAATAACTACGGAATGAGTTGGGGAAACAAAACAACTACAGTATGTGTTGGGGAAACTAACAACTATCGTATGTGTCGGGGAAACTAACAACTGCTTTATGAGTGGGGGAAACTTACAACTACAGTATGGGTGGGGAAACTAACAACTACAGTATGTGTGGGGAAATTAACAACTACAGTATGGGTGGGAGAAAAAACTAACAACTACAGCATGGGTGAGGAAACTAACAACTACAGTATAGTGGGTGAAACTAACAAATGAAGTATGAGTGAGGGGAAACTAACAACTACAGTATGAATAGGGGAAACTAACAACTACAGTATGAGTGGGGGAAACAAACAACTACAGTATGAGTGGGGAAACTAACAACTACAGTATGAGTGGGGAAACTAACAACAATAGTATGTGTGGGGGAAACTAACAACTGCAGTATGAGTGGGGGAAACTTACAACTACAGTTTGGGTGGGGGAAACTAACAACTACAGTATGTGTGGGGAAATTAACAACTACAGTATGGGTGGGGGGGAAAACTAAGAACTACAGCATGGGTGAGGAAACGAACAACTACAGTAAGGGTGAGGTAATTAACAACTACAGTATGGGTGGGGGAAACTAACAACTACAGTATAAGTGGGGGAAACTAACAAATGAAGTATGAGTGGGGGAAACTAACAACTACAGTATGAGTGGGGGAAACTAAAAACTACAGTATGAGTGGGGGAAACGAACAACTACAGTATGAGTGTGAAAACTAACAACAGAAGTATGAGTGGGGGAAACAAACAACTACATTATGAGTGGGGAAACTAACAACAAAAGTATTGTTGGGGGAAACTAACAACTACGGTATGGGTGGGGAAAACTAACAACTACAGTATGGGAGGGGGAAACTAACAACTACAGCATTGGTGGAGGAATCTAACAACTACAGTATGAGTGGGGAAACTAACAACTACATTATGGGTGTGGGAAACTATCATCTACGGTATGGGTGGGGGAAACTAACAACTACAGTATGAGTGGGGAAACTAACAACAATAGTATGTGTGGGGGAAACTAACAACTGCAGTATGAGTGGGGGAAACTTACAACTACAGTTTGGGTGGGGAAAACTAACAACTACAGTATGTGTGGGGAAATTAACAACTACAGTATGGGTGGGGGGAAAAATAACAACTACAGCATGGGTGAGGAAACTAACAACTACAGTAAGGGTGAGGTAATTAACAACTACAGTATGGGTGGGGGAAACTAACAACTACAGTATAAGTGGGGGAAACTAACAAATGAAGTATGAGTGGGGGAAACTAACAACTACAGTATGAGTGGGGGAAACTAAAAACTACAGTATGAGTGGGGGAAATTAACAACTGCAGTATGAGTGGGAAAACTAACAACTGAAGTATGGGAGGGGGGAAACTAATAACTACAGTATGGGTGGGGAAAACTGACAACAACAGCATTGTTGGTGAAAAACGAAAAACTACAGTATGGGTAGGAAAACAAACAACTACAGTATGGCTGGGGGGAAATAATAACTGTGGAATGAGTTGGGGAAACAAAACAACTACAGTATGTGTTGGGGAAACTAACAACTATCGTATGTGTGGGAGAAACTAACAACTACTGTATGAGTGGGGGAAACTTACAACTACAGTATGGGTGGGGAAACTAACAACTACAGTATGTGTGGGGAAATTAACAACTACAGTATGGGTGGGAGAAAAAACTAACAACTACAGCATGGGTGAGGAAACTAACAACTACAGTATAGTGGGTGAAACTAACAAATGAAGTATGAGTGGGGGAAACTAACAACTACAGTATGAATAGGGGAAACTAACAACTACAGTATGAGTGGGGGAAACGAACAACTACAGTATGAGTGGGGAAACTAACAACTACAGTATGAGTGGGGAAACTAACAACTGCAGTATGAGTGGGGGAAACTTACAACTACAGTTTGGGTGTGGAAATTAACAACTACAGTATGGGTGGGGGGAAAAACTAACAACTACAGCATGGGTGAGGAAACTAACAACTACAGTAAGGGTGAGGTAATTGACAACTACAGTATGGGTGGGGGAAACTAACAACTACAGTATAAGTGGGGGAAACTAACAAATGAAGTATGAGTGGGGGAAACTAACAACTACAGTATGAGTGGGGGAAACTAAAAACTACAGTATGAGTGGGGGAAACGAACAATTACAGTATGAGTGGGAAAACTAACAACAAAAGTATTGCTGGGGGAAACTAACAACTACGGTATGGGTGGGGAAAACTAACAACTACAGTATGGGAGGGGGAAACTAATAATCTCGGGGAAACTAATACCTACATAATGGGTGAGGAAAATAACAACTGCAGTATGGGTGGGGGAAACTATCATCTGCTGTATGGGTGGGGGAAACTAACAACTACTGTATGAGTGGAGAAACTAACAACTACAGTATGAGTGGGGAAACTAACAACTGCAGTATGGGTGGGGAAAAACTAACAACTACAGTGTGAGTGTGGGAAACTAACAACTACAGCATTGGTGGAGGAATCTAACAACTACAGTATGAGTGGGGAAACTAACAACTACATTATGGGTGTGGGAAACTATCATCTACGGTATGGGTGGGGGAAACTAACAACTACAGTATGAATGGGGAAACTAACAACAATAGTATGTGTGGGGGAAACTAACAACTGCAGTATGAGTGGGGGAAACTTACAACTACAGTTTGGGTGGGGGAAACTAACAACTACAGTATGTGTGGGGAAATTAACAACTACAGTATGGGTGGGGGGAAAAACTAACAACTACAGCATGGGTGAGGAAACTAACAACTACAGTAAGGGTGAGGTAATTAACAACTACAGTATGGGTGGGGGAAACTAACAACTACAGTTTAAGTGGGGGAAACTAACAAATGAAGTATGAGTGGGGGAAACTAACAACTACAGTATGAGTGGGGGAAACTAAAAACTACAGTATGAGTGGGGGAAACGAACAACTACAGTATGAGTGGGAAAACTAACAACTGAAGTATGAGTGTGGGAAACGAACAACTACAGTATGAGTGGGGAAACTAACAACAAAAGTATTGTTGGGGGAAACTAACAACTACGGTATGGGTGGGGAAAAAACTAACAACTACAGTATGGGAGGGGGAAACTAATAATCTCGGGGAAACTAATACCTACATAATGGGTGAGGAAACTAACAACTGCAGTATGGGTGGGGGAAACTATCATCTGCAGTATGGGTGGGGAAAACTAACAACTACAGTGTGAGTGTGGGAAACTAACAACTACAGCATTGGTGGAGGAATCTAACAACTACAGTATGAGTGGGGAAACTAACAACTACATTATGGGAGGGGGGAAACTAATAACTACAGTATGGGTGGGGAAAACTGACAACAACAGCATTGTTGGTGAAAAACGAACAACTACAGTATGGGTAGGAAAACAAACAACTACAGTATGGCTGGGGGAAAATAATAACTGTGGAATGAGTTGGGGAAACAAAACAACTACAGTATGTGTTGGGGAAACTAACAACTATCGTATGTGTGGGAGAAACTAACAACTACTGTATGAGTGGGGGAAACTTACAACTACAGTATGGGTGGGGAAACTAACAACTACAGTATGTGTGGGGAAATTAACAACTACAGTATGGGTGGGAGAAAAAACTAACAACTACAGCATGGGTGAGGAAACTAACAACTACAGTATAGTGGGTGAAACTAACAAATGAAGTATGAGTGGGGGAAACTAACAACTACAGTATGAATAGGGGAAACTAACAACTACAGTATGAGTGGGGGAAACGAACAACTACAGTATGAGTGGGGAAACTAACAACTACAGTATGAGTGGGGAAACTAACAACTGCAGTATGAGTGGGGGAAACTTACAACTACAGTTTGGGTGTGGAAATTAACAACTACAGTATGGGTGGGGGGAAAAACTAACAACTACAGCATGGGTGAGGAAACTAACAACTACAGTAAGGGTGAGGTAATTGACAACTACAGTATGGGTGGGGGAAACTAACAACTACAGTATAAGTGGGGGAAACTAACAAATGAAGTATGAGTGGGGGAAACTAACAACTACAGTATGAGTGGGGGAAACTAAAAACTACAGTATGAGTGGGGGAAACGAACAATTACAGTATGAGTGGGAAAACTAACAACAAAAGTATTGCTGGGGGAAACTAACAACTACGGTATGGGTGGGGAAAACTAACAACTACAGTATGGGAGGAGGAAACTAATAATCTCGGGGAAACTAATACCTACATAATGGGTGAGGAAAATAACAACTGCAGTATGGGTGGGGGAAACTATCATCTGCAGTATGGGTGGGGGAAACTAACAACTACTGTATGAGTGGAGAAACTAACAACTACAGTATGAGTGGGGAAACTAACAACTGCAGTATGGGTGGGGAAAAACTAACAACTACAGTGTGAGTGTGGGAAACTAACAACTACAGCATTGGTGGAGGAATCTAACAACTACAGTATGAGTGGGGAAACTAACAACTACATTATGGGTGTGGGAAACTATCATCTACGGTATGGGTGGGGGAAACTAACAACTACAGTATGAATGGGGAAACTAACAACAATAGTATGTGTGGGGGAAACTAACAACTGCAGTATGAGTGGGGGAAACTTACAACTACAGTTTGGGTGGGGGAAACTAACAACTACAGTATGTGTGGGGAAATTAACAACTACAGTATGGGTGGGGGGAAAAACTAACAACTACAGCATGGGTGAGGAAACTAACAACTACAGTAAGGGTGAGGTAATTAACAACTACAGTATGGGTGGGGGAAACTAACAACTACAGTTTAAGTGGGGGAAACTAAAAAAAGAAGTATGAGTGGGGGAAACTAACAACTACAGTATGAGTGGGGGAAACTAAAAACTACAGTATGAGTGGGGGAAACGAACAACTACAGTATGAGTGTGAAAACTAACAACAGAAGTATGAGTGGGGGAAACAAACAACTACATTATGAGTGGGGAAACTAACAACAAAAGTATTGTTGGGGGAAACTAACAACTACGGTATGGGTGGGGAAAACTAACAACTACAGTATGGGAGGGGGAAACTAATAATCTCGGGGAAACTAATACCTACATAATGGGTGAGGAAACTAACAACTGCAGTATGGGTGGGGGAAACTATCATCTGCAGTATGGGTGGGGGAAACTAACAACTACTGTATGAGTGGAGAAACTAACATCTACAGTATGAGTTGGGAAACTAACAACTGCAGTATGGGTGGGGAAAACTAACAACTACAGTGTGAGTGTGGGAAACTAACAACTACAGCATTGGTGGAGGAATCTAACAACTACAGTATGAGTGGGGAAACTAACAACTACATTATGGGTGTGGGAAACTATCATCTACGGTATGGGTGGGGGAAACTAACAACTACAGTATGAGTGGGGAAACTAACAACAATAGTATGTGTGGGGGAAACTAACAACTGCAGTATGAGTGGGGGAAACTTACAACTACAGTTTGGGTGGGGAAAACTAACAACTACAGTATGTGTGGGGAAATTAACAACTACAGTATGGGTGGGGGGAAAAATAACAACTACAGCATGGGTGAGGAAACTAACAACTACAGTAAGGGTGAGGTAATTAACAACTACAGTATGGGTGGGGGAAACTAACAACTACAGTATAAGTGGGGGAAACTAACAAATGAAGTATGAGTGGGGGAAACTAAAAACTACAGTATGAGTGGGGGAAATTAACAACTGCAGTATGAGTGGGAAAACTAACAACTGAAGTATGGGAGGGGGGAAACTAATAACTACAGTATGGGTGGGGAAAACTGACAACAACAGCATTGTTGGTGAAAAACGAACAACTACAGTATGGGTAGGAAAACAAACAACTACAGTATGGCTGGGGGGAAATAATAACTGTGGAATGAGTTGGGGAAACAAAACAACTACAGTATGTGTTGGGGAAACTAACAACTATCGTATGTGTGGGAGAAACTAACAACTACTGTATGAGTGGGGGAAACTTACAACTACAGTATGGGTGGGGAAACTAACAACTACAGTATGTGTGGGGAAATTAACAACTACAGTATGGGTGGGAGAAAAAACTAACAACTACAGCATGGGTGAGGAAACTAACAACTACAGTATAGTGGGTGAAACTAGCAAATGAAGTATGAGTGGGGGAAACTAACAACTACAGTATGAATAGGGGAAACTAACAACTACAGTATGAGTGGGGGAAACGAACAACTACAGTATGAGTGGGGAAACTAACAACTACAGTATGAGTGGGGAAACTAACAACTGCAGTATGAGTGGGGGAAACTTACAACTACAGTTTGGGTGTGGAAATTAACAACTACAGTATGGGTGGGGGGAAAAACTAACAACTACAGCATGGGTGAGGAAACTAACAACTACAGTAAGGGTGAGGTAATTGACAACTACAGTATGGGTGGGGGAAACTAACAACTACAGTATAAGTGGGGGAAACTAACAAATGAAGTATGAGTGGGGGAAACTAACAACTACAGTATGAGTGGGGGAAACTAAAAACTACAGTATGAGTGGGGGAAACGAACAATTACAGTATGAGTGGGAAAACTAACAACAAAAGTATTGCTGGGGGAAACTAACAACTACGGTATGGGTGGGGAAAACTAACAACTACAGTATGGGAGGGGGAAACTAATAATCTCGGGGAAACTAATACCTACATAATGGGTGAGGAAAATAACAACTGCAGTATGGGTGGGGGAAACTATCATCTGCAGTATGGGTGGGGGAAACTAACAACTACTGTATGAGTGGAGAAACTAACAACTACAGTATGAGTGGGGAAACTAACAACTGCAGTATGGGTGGGGAAAAACTAACAACTACAGTGTGAGTGTGGGAAACTAACAACTACAGCATTGGTGGAGGAATCTAACAACTACAGTATGAGTGGGGAAACTAACAACTACATTATGGGTGTGGGAAACTATCATCTACGGTATGGGTGGGGGAAACTAACAACTACAGTATGAATGGGGAAACTAACAACAATAGTATGTGTGGGGGAAACTAACAACTGCAGTATGAGTGGGGGAAACTTACAACTACAGTTTGGGTGGGGGAAACTAACAACTACAGTATGTGTGGGGAAATTAACAACTACAGTATGGGTGGGGGGAAAACTAACAACTACAGCATGGGTGAGGAAACTAACAACTACAGTAAGGGTGAGGTAATTAACAACTACAGTATGGGTGGGGGAAACTAACAACTACAGTTTAAGTGGGGGAAACTAACAAATGAAGTATGAGTGGGGGAAACTAACAACTACAGTATGAGTGGGGGAAACTAAAAACTACAGTATGAGTGGGGGAAACGAACAACTACAGTATGAGTGGGAAAACTAACAACTGAAGTATGAGTGGGGGAAACGAACAACTACAGTATGAGTGGGGAAACTAACAACAAAAGTATTGTTGGGGGAAACTAACAACTACGGTATGGGTGGGGAAAAAACTAACAACTACAGTATGGGAGGGGGAACTAATAATCTTGGGGAAACTAATACCTACATAATGGGTGAGGAAACTAACAACTGCAGTATGGGTGGGGGAAACTATCATCTGCAGTATGGGTGGGGAAAACTAACAACTACAGTGTGAGTGTGGGAAACTAACAACTACAGCATTGGTGGAGGAATCTAACAACTACAGTATGAGTGGGGAAACTAACAACTACATTATGGGTGTGGGAAACTATCATCTACGGTATGGGTGGGGGAAACTAAAAACTACTGTATGAGTGGAGAACTTAACAACTACAGTATGAGTGGAGAAACTAACAACTACAGTATGAGTGGGGAAATTAACAACTGCAGTATGGGTGGGGAAAACTAACAACTGCAGTATGGGTGGGGAAAACTAACAACTACAGTGTGAGTGTGGGAAACTAACAACTACATTTGGAAACTATCATCTACGGTATGGGTGGGGGAAACTAACAACTACTGTATGAGTGGAGAAACTAACAACTACAGTATGAGAGGGGGAAACTAACAACTACAGTATGGGTCAGGGAATCTACAACTACAGTATTGGTGGGGAAACTAACAACTACTGTATGGTTGGGGGAAACTAACAACTACAGTATCAGCGGGGGAAACTAACAACAACAGTTTAGGTTGGGGAAACTAACAACTACAGTATGAGTGGGGGAAACTAACAACTAAGTATGAGTGGGGGAAACTAACAACTAAGTATGAGTGGGGGAAACTAACAACTACAGTACAGGTTGAAGAAACTAACAACTACAGTATGGGTGCAGGAAACTAAGAACTACAGTATGGGTGGGGAAAACTAACAACAACAGCATTGTTGGGGAAAACTAACAACTACAGTATGGGTAGGAAAACAAACAACTACAGTATGGCTGGGGGAAAATAATAACTACGGAATGAGTTGGGGAAACAAAACAACTACAGTATGTGTTGGGGAAACTAACAACTATCGTATGTGTGGGGGAAACTAACAACTGCAGTATGAGTGGGGGAAACTTACAACTACAGTATGGGTGGGGAAACTAACAACTACAGTATGTGTGGGGAAATTAACAACTACAGTATGGGTGGGGAAAACACTAAAAACTACAGTATGGGTGAGGAAACTAACAACTACAGTATGACTATGGGAAACTAGCAACTACAGTATGGGAGGGGGAAACTAACAACTACAGTATGGGTGTGGGAAACTAACAACTACAGTATGGGTGGGGGAAACTAACAACTACAGTATGGGTGGGGGAAACTAACAACTACAGTATGGATGGAGGAAACTAACAACTACAGTATGAGTGGGGGATCTAACAACCACAGTATTAGTGGAAGAAAATGAACAACTACAGTACTAGTGGGGGAAACTATCAACTACAGTATGAGTTGGGAACCTAACAACTACGGTATGGGTGAGGAAACTAAAAACTACAGTATGAGTGGGGGTTCTAACAACTACAGTATTGGTGGAAGAAAATGAACAACCACAGTATGAGTGGAGGAAACTAACAACTACAGTATGGGTTGAAGAATCTAACAACTACAGTATGAGTGGGGGAAACTAACAACTACAGTATGAGCGGAGGAAACTAACAACTACATAATGAGTGGGGAAACTACCAACTACAGTATGGGAGGGGAAAACGAACAACTACAGTATGGATGGGGAAACTAACAACCACGGTATGGGTGGGGAAACTAACAACTACAGTATGGGTGGGAAAAATAAGAACTACAGTATGGGTGGGGGAAACTAACAACTACAGTGTGAGTTGGGAAACGAACAATTACAGTATGATTGGGAGAAACTAACAACTACAGTATGAGTGGGGGAAACTAACAACTACAGAATGAGTGGGTAAACTACCAACTACAGTATGGGTGGGGGAAACTAAAAACTAGAGTATGAGTTGTGAAACTAACAACTACAATATGAAATGGGAAAATAACAACTACAGAATGAGTGGGGAAACTACCAACTACAGTATGAGTGGAGAAACTATCAACTACAGTATGACTGGGGGAAACTAACCACTACAGTATGGATGGGGGAAACGCACAACTACAGTATGATTGGGGAAACTAACAACTACTGTATGAGTGGGGAAACTAACAACAACAGTATGGATGGGGGAAACTAACAACTACAGTGTGAGTGGGGGAAACTAACAACTACAGCATTGGTGGAGGAATCTAACAACTACATTATGGGTGTGGGAAACTATCATCTACGGTATGGGTGGGGGAAACTAACAACTAAAGTATGAGTGGGGAAACTAACAACAATAGTATGTGTGGGGGAAACTAACAACTGCAGTATGAGTGGGGGAAACTTACAACTACAGTTTGGGTGGGGGAAACTAACAACTACAGTATGTGTGGGGAAATTAACATCTACAGTATGGGTGGGGGGAAAAACTAACCACTACAGCATGGGTGAGGAAACTAAGAACTACAGTAAGGGTGAGGTAATTAACAACTACAGTATGGGTGGGGGAAACTAACAACTACAGTATAAGTGGGGGAAACTAACAAATGAAGTATGAGTGGGGGAAAAAACAACTACAGTATGAGTGGGGGAAACTAAAAACGACAGTATGAGTGGGAAAACTAACAACTGAAGTATGAGTGCGGGAAACGAACAACTACAGTATGAGTGGGGAAACTAACAACAAAAGTATTGTTGGGGGAAACTAACAACTACGGTATGGGTGGGGAAAACTAACAACTACAGTATGGGAGGGGGAAACTAATAATCTCGGGGAAACTAATACCTACATAATGGGTGAGGAAACTAACAACTGCAGTATGGGTGGGGGAAACTATCATCTGCAGTATGGGTGGGGAAAACTAACAACTACAGTGTGAGTGTGGGAAACTAACAACTACAGCATTGGTGGAGGAATCTAACAACTACAGTATGAGTGGGGAAACTAACAACTACATTATGGGTGTGGGAAACTATCATCTACGGTATGGGTGGGGGAAACTAACAACTACTGTATGAGTGGAGAAACTAACAACTGCAGTATCAGTGGAGAAACTAACAACTACAGTATGAGTGGGGAAACTAACAACTGCAGTATGGGTGGGGAAAACTAACAACTGCAGTATGGGTGGGGAAAAATAACAACTACAGTGTGAGTGTGGGAAACTAACAACTACAGCATTGGTGGAGGAATCTAACAACTACAGTATGAGTGGGGAAACTAACAACTACATTATGGGTGTGGGAAACTATCATCTACGGTATGGGTGGGGGAAACTAACAACTACTGTATGAGTGGAGAAACTAACAACTACAGTATGAGAGGGGGAAACTAACAACTACAGTACAGTGGGGGAAACTAACAACAACAGTTTAGGTTGGGGAAACTAACAACTACAGTATGAGTTGGGGAAACTAACAACTAAGTATGAGTGGGGGAAAATAACAACTAAGTATGAGTGGGGGAAACTAACAACTACAGTATGGGTGGGGAAACTAACAACTACAAAATGAGTGGGGGAAACTAACAACTACAGTATGTGTAGGGAAATGAACAACTACAGTACAGGTTGAAGAAACTAACAACTACAGTATGTGTGGGGAAATTAACAACTACAGTATGGGTGGGGGGAAAAACTAACAACTACAGCATGGGTGAGGAAACTAACAACTACAGTAAGGGTGAGGTAATTAACAACT
Source organism: Coregonus lavaretus (assembly GCF_964263955.1). NCBI lineage: Eukaryota > Metazoa > Chordata > Actinopteri > Salmoniformes > Salmonidae > Coregonus > Coregonus lavaretus. The sequence continues at coordinate 85,573 of NW_028164682.1, forward strand.
ACAGTATGGGTGGGGGAAACTAACAACTACAGTATAAGTGGGGGAAACTAACAAATGAAGTATGAGTGGGGGAAACTAACAACTACAGTATGAGTGGGGGAAACTAAAAACTACAGTATGAGTGGGGGAAACTAACAACTACAGTATGAGTGGGAAAACTAACAACTGAAGTATGGGAGGGGGGAAACTAATAACTACAGTATGGGTGGGGAAAACTGACAACAACAGCATTGTTGGTGAAAAACTAACAACTACAGTATGGGTAGGAAAACAAACAACTACAGTATGGCTGGGGGAAAATAATAACTGTGGAATGAGTTGGGGAAACAAAACAACTACAGTATGTGTTGGGGAAACTAACAACTATCGTATGTGTGGGGGAAACTAACAACTGCTGTATGAGTGGGGGAAACTTACAACTACAGTATGGGAGGGGAAACTAACAACTACAGTATGTGTGGGGAAATTAACAACTACAGTATGGGTGGGAGAAAAAACTAACAACTACAGCATGGGTGAGGAAACTAACAACTACAGTATAGTGGGTGAAACTAACAAATGAAGTATGAGTGGGGGAAACTACCAACTACAGTATGAGTGGGGGAAACGAACAACTACAGTATGAGTGGGGAAACTAACAACTACAGTATGAGTGGGGAAACTAACAACTGCAGTATGAGTGGGGGAAACTTACAACTACAGTTTGGGTGTGGAAATTAACAACTACAGTATGGGTGGGGGGAAAAACTAACAACTACAGCATGGGTGAGGAAACGAACAACTACAGTATGAGTGGGGGAAACTAAAAACTATAGTATGAGTGGGGGAAACGAACAATTACAGTATGAGTGGGAAAACTAACAACTGAAGTATGAGTGGGGGAAACGAACAACTACAGTATGAGTGGGGAAACAAACAACAAAAGTATTGTTGGGGGAAACTAACAACTACGGTATGGGTGGGGAAAACTAACAACTACAGTATGGGAGGGGGAAACTAATAATCTCGGGGAAACTAATACCTACATAATGGGTGAGGAAACTAACAACTGCAGTATGGGTGGGGGAAACTATCATCTGCAGTATGGGTGGGGGAAACTAACAACTACTGTATGAGTGGAGAAACTAACAACTACAGTATGAGTGGGGAAACTAACAACTGCAGTAAGGGTGGGGAAAAATAACAACTACAGTGTGAGTGTGGGAAACTAACAACTACAGCATTGGTGGAGGAATCTAACAACTACAGTATGAGTGGGGAAACTAACAACTACATTATGGGTGTGGGAAACTATCATCTACGGTATGGGTGGGGGAAACTAACAACAATAGTATGTGTGGGGGAAACTAACAACTGCAGTATGAGTGGGGGAAACTTACAACTACAGTTTGGGTGGGGGAAACTAACAACTACAGTATGTGTGGGGAAATTAACAACTACAGTATGGGTGGGGGGAAAAACTAACAACTACATCATGGGTGAGGAAACTAACAACTACAGTAAGGGTGAGGTAATTAACAACTACAGTATGGGTGGGGGAAACTAACAACTACAGTATAAGTGGGGGAAACTAACAAATGAAGTATGAGTGGGGGAAACTAACAACTACAGTATGAGTGGGGGAAACTAAAAACTACAGTATGAGTGGGGGAAATGAACAACTACAGTATGAGTGGGAAAAATAACAACTGAAGTATGAGTGGGGGAAACGAACAACTACAGTATGAGTGGGGAAACTAACAACAAAAGTATTGTTGGGGGAAACTAACAACTACGGTATGGGTGGGGAAAACTAACAACTACAGTATGGGAGGGGGAAACTAATAATCTCGGGGAAACTAATACCTACATAATGGGTGAGGAAACTAACAACTGCAGTATGGGTGGGGGAAACTATCATCTGCAGTATGGGTGGGGAAAACTAACAACTACAGTGTGAGTGTGGGAAACTAACAACTACAGCATTGGTGGAGGAATATAACAACTACAGTATGAGTGGGGAAACTAACAACTACATTATGGGTGTGGGAAACTATCATCTACGGTATGGGTGGGGGAAACTAAAAACTACTGTATGAGTGGAGAAACTAACAACTACAGTATGAGTGGAGAAACTAACAACTACAGTATGAGTGGGGAAACTAACAACTGCAGTATGGGTGCGGAAAACTAACAACAGCAGTATGGGTGGGGAAAACTAACAACTACAGTGTGAGTGTGGGAAACTAACAACTACAGCATTGGTGGAGGAATCTAACAACTACAGTATGAGTGGCTAAACTAACAACTACATTATGGGTGTGGGAAACTATCATCTACGGTATGGGTTGGGGAAACTAACAACTACTGTATGAGTGGAGAAACTAACAACTACAGTATGAGAGGGGGAAACTAACAACTACAGTATGGGTCAGGGAATCTACAACTACAGTATTGGTGGGGAAACTAACAACTACTGTATGGTTGGGGGAAACTAACAACTACAGTATCAGTGGGGGAAACTAACAACAACAGTTTAGGTTGGGGAAACTAACAACTACAGTATGAGTGGGGGAAACTAACAACTAAGTATGAGTGGGGGAAACTAACAACTAAGTATGAGTGGGGGAAACTAACAACTACAGTATGGGTGGGGAAACTAACAACTACAATATGAGTGGGGGAAACTAACAACTACAGTATGTGTGGGGAAATGAACAACTACAGTACAGGTTGAAGAAACTAACAACTACAGTATGGGTGCAGGAAACTAAGAACTACAGTATGGGTGGGGAAAACTAACAACAACAGCATTGTTGGGGAAAACTAACAACTACAGTATGGGTAGGAAAACAAACAACTACAGTATGGCTGGGGGAAAATAATAACTACGGAATGAGTTGGGGAAACAAAACAACTACAGTATGTGTTGGGGAAACTAACAACTATCGTATGTGTGGGGGAAACTAACAACTGCAGTATGAGTGGGGGAAACTTACAACTACAGTATGGGTGGGGAAACTAACAACTACAGTATGTGTGGGGAAATTAACAACTACAGTATGGGTGGGGAAAATACTAAAAAATACAGTATGGGTGAGGAAACTAACAACTACAGTATGGGTGAGGTAATTAACAACTACAGTATGACTATGGGAAACTAGCAACTACAGTATGGGAGGGGGAAACTAACAACTACAGTATGGGTGTGGGAAACTAACAACTACAGTATGGGTGGGGGAAACTAACAACTACAGTATGGGTGGGGGAAACTAACAACTACAGTATGGATGGAGGAAACTAACAACTACAGTATGAGTGGGGGATCTAACAACCACAGTATTAGTGGAAGAAAATGAACAACTACAGTACTAGTGGGGGAAACTATCAACTACAGTATGAGTTGGGAACCTAACAACTACGGTATGGGTGAGGAAACTAAAAACTACAGTATGAGTGGGGGATCTAACAACTACAGTATTGGTGGAAGAAAATGAACAACTACAGTATGAGTGGAGGAAACTAACAACTACAGTATGGGTTGAAGAATCTAACAACTACAGTATGAGTGGGGGAAACTAACAACTACAGTATGAGCGGAGGAAACTAACAACTACATAATGAGTGGGGAAACTACCAACTACAGTATGGATGGGGAAACTAACAACCACGGTATGGGTGGGGAAACTAACAACCACGGTATGGGTGGGGAAACTAACAACTACTGTATGGGTGGGAAAAATAAGAACTACAGTATGGGTGGGGGAAACTAACAACTACAGTGTGAGTTGGGAAACGAACAATTACAGTATGATTGGGAGAAACTAACAACTACAGTATGAGTGGGGGAAACTAACAATTACAGAATGAGTGGGTAAACTACCAACTACAGTATGGGTGGGGGAAACTAAAAACTAGAGTATGAGTTGTGAAACTAACAACTACAATATGAAATGGGAAAATAACAACTACAGAATGAGTGGGGAAACTACCAACTACAGTATGAGTGGAGAAACTATCAACTACAATATGACTGGGGGAAACTAACCACTACAGTATGGATGGGGAAACTAACAACTACAGTATGAGTATGGGAAACTAACACCTACAGTATGAGTGGGGAAACTAACAACAACAGTATGGATGGGGGAAACTAACAACTACAGTGTGAGTGTGGGAAACTAACAACTACAGCATTGGTGGAAGAATCTAACAACTACATTATGGGTGTGGGAAACTATCATCTACGGTATGGGTGGGGGAAACTAACAACTAAAGTATGAGTGGGGAAACTAACAACAATAGTATGTGTGGGGGAAACTAACAACTGCAGTATGAGTGGGGGAAACTTACAACTACAGTTTGGGTGGGGGAAACTAACAACTACAGTATGTGTGGGGAAATTAACAACTACAGTATGGGTGGGGTGAAAAACTAACAACTACAGCATGGGTGAGGAAACTAAGAACTACAGTAAGGGTGAGGTAATTAACAACTACAGTATGGGTGGGGGAAACTAACAACTACAGTATAAGTGGGGGAAACTAACAAATGAAGTATGAGTGGGGGAAACTAACAACTACAGTATGAGTGGGGGAAACAAAAACTACAGTATGAGTGGGGGAAACGAACAACTACAGTATGAGTGGGAAAACTAACAACTGAAGTATGAGTGGGGGAAACGAACAACTACAGTATGAGTGGGGAAACTAACAACAAAAGTATTGTTGGGGGAAACTAACAACTACGGTATGGGTGGGGAAAACTAACAACTACAGTATGGGAGGGGGAAACTAATAATCTCGGGGAAAATAATACCTACATAATGGGTGAGGAAACTAACAACTGCAGTATGGGTGGGGGAAACTATCATCTGCATTATGGGTGGGGGAAACTAACAACTACTGTATGAGTGGAGAAACTAACAACAACAGTAAGAGTGGGGAAACTAACAACTGCAGTATGGGTGGGGAAAACTAACAACTACAGTTTGAGTGTGGGAAACTAACAACTACAGCATTGGTGGAGGAATCTAACAACTACAGTATGAGTGGGGAAACTAACAACTACATTATGGGTGTGGGAAACTATCATCTACGGTATGGGTGGGGGAAACTAACAACTACTGTATGAGTGGAGAAACTAACAACTACAGTATGAGAGGGGGAAACTAACAACTACAGTATGGGTCAGGGAATCTACAACTACAGTATTGGTGAGGAAACTAACAACTACTGTATGGTTGGGGGAAACTAACAACTACAGTATCAGTGGGGGAAACTAACAACAACAGTATGAGTGGGGGAAACTAACAACTAAGTATGAGTGGGGGAAACTAACAACTACAGTATGGGTGGGGAAAACTAACAACTACAATATGAGTGGGGGAAACTAACAACTACAGTATGTGTGGGGAAATGAACAACTACAGTACAGGTTGAAGAAACTAACAACTACAGTATGGGTGCAGGAAACTAAGAACTACAGTATGGGTGGGGAAAACTAACAACAACAGCATTGTTGGGGAAAACTAACAACTACAGTATGGGTAGGAAAACAAACAACTACAGTATGGCTGGGGAAAAATAATAACTACGGAATGAGTTGGGGAAACAAAACAACTACAGTATGTGTTGGGGAAACTAACAACTATCGTATGTGTGGGGGAAACTAACAACTGCTGTATGAGTGGGGGAAACTTACAACTACAGTATGGGTGGGGAAAACTAACAACTACAGTATGTGTGGGGAAATTAACAACTACAGTATGGGTGGGGAAAATACTAAAAACTACAGTATGGGTGAGGAAACTAACAACTACAGTATGGGTGAGGTAATTAACAACTACAGTATGACTATGGGAAACTAGCAACTACAGTATGGGGGGGGAAACTAACAACTACAGTATGGGTGTGGGAAACTAACAACTACAGTATGGGTGTGGGAAACTAACAACTACAGTATGGGTGGGGGAAACTAACAACTACAGTATGGATGGAGGAAACTAACAACTACAGTATGAGTGGGGGATCTAACAACCACAGTATTAGTGGAAGAAAATGAACAACTACAGTACTAGTGGGGGAAACTATCAACTACAGTATGAGCTGGGAACCTAACAACTACGGTATGGGTGAGGAAACTAAAAACTACAGTATGGGTTGAACAATCTAACAACTACTGTATGAGTGAGGGAAACTAACAACTACAGTATGAGCGGAGGAAACTAACAACTACATAATGAGTGGGGAAACTACCAACTACAGTATGGGTGGGGAAACTAACAACTACAGCATGGGTGGGAAAAATAAGAACTACAGTATGGGTGGGGGAAACTAACAACTACAGTGTGAGTTGGGAAACGAACAATTACAGTATGATTGGGAGAAACTAACAACTACAGTATGAGTGGGGGAAACTAACAATTACAGAATGAGTGGGTAAACTACCAACTACAGTATGGGTGGGGGAAAAATAAAAACTACAGTATGGATGGGGGAAACGCACAACTACAGTATGATTGGGGAAACTAACAACTACAGTATGAGTGGGGAAAATAACAACTACAGTATAGGTGGATGAAACTAACAACTACAGTATGGGTGGGGAAACTAACAAGTACAGTATGGGTGGGGATATGAACAACTATAGTATGGGTGGGTGAACCTAACAACTACAGTATGGGTGGGGAACTAACAACTACAGTATGGATGGGGAAACTAACATCTATGGTATGGGTGGGGAAACTAACAACCAAAGTATGGGTGGGGTAACTAACAAGTACAATATGGGTGGGGAAATGAACAACTATAGAATGGGTGGGTGAAACTAACAACTACAGTATGGGTGGGGAAAACTAACAACTACAGTATGGATGGGGAAACTAACAACTACGGTATGGGTGGGGAAACTAACAACCCCAGTATGGGTGGGGAAAAAATAAGAACTACATTATGGGTGGGGGCAAGTAAGAACTACAGTATGAATGGGGAAACTAACAACTACAGTATGAGTGGGGGAAACTAACAACTACAGAATGAGTCTGGGAAACTAACAACTACAGTATGAGTGGGGGAAACTAACAACTACAGAATGAGTCTGGGAAACTACCAACTACAGTATGAGTGGGGAAAACTAACCACTACAGAATGAGTCTGGGAAACTAACAACTACAGTATGAGTGGGGAAAACTAACCACTACAGTATGGGTGGGGTAAATACAAAACTACAGTATGGGTGGGGAAAACTACCAATTACAGTATGAGTGGGGGAAACGAACAACTACAGTATGAGTGGGGGAAACTAACAACAAAAGTATTGTTGGGGGAAACTAAGAACTACGGTATGGGTGGGGAAAACTAACCACTACAGTATGGGAGGGGTAAATGAACAACTACAGTATGTGTGGGGGAAATACAAAACTACAGTATGAGTGGGGAAACTACCAACTACAGTATGGGTGGGGGAAACTACCAATTACAGTATGAGTGGGGGAAACTAACAACTACAGCATGAGTGTGGGAAACTAACAACAACAGTATGAGTAAGGATACTAACAACTACAGTACGTGTGGGGAAACTATCAACTACAGTATGAGTGGGGGAAACTAACAACTTCAGAATGAGTGGGGAAACTATCAACTACAGTATGAGTGGGGGAAACTAACAACTGCACAATGGGTGGGTGAAACTAACAACTACAGTATGAGTGGGGAAACTAGCAACTACAGTATGGGTGGGGGAAACTAACAACTACAGTATGAGTTGGGGAAATTAACAACTACAGAAGGAGTGGGGAAATGATCAACTACAGTATGAGTGGGGGAAACTAACAACTACAGAATGAGTGGGGAAACTATCAACTACAGTATGAGTTGGGGAAACTAACAACTACAGAATGAGTGGGGAAACTATCAACTACAGTATGAGTGGGGGAAACTAACAACTACAGAATGAGTGGGGAAACTATCAACTACAGTATGGGTGGGGGAAACTAACAACTACATTATGGGTGGGGAAATGAACAACTATAGTATGGATGGGGAAACTAACAACTACGGTATGGGTGGGGAAACTAACAACCAAATTATGAGTAGGTGAAACTAACACCTACAGTATGAATGGGGAAACTAACAACTAAAGTATGGGTTGGGGAAATTAACAACTATAGTATGGGTGGGATAATGAACAACTATAGTATGGGTGGGTGAAACTAACAACTACAGTATGACTGGGGAAACTAACAAGTACAGTATGGGTGGGGAAATGAACAACTATAGTATGGGTGGGTGAAACTAACAACTACAGTATGGGTGGAGAAAACTAACAACTACAGTATGGGTGGGGGAAAATGAACAACTACAGTATGGGTTTGGAAACTAACAACTACAGCATAAGTGGGGGACTATAACAACTGCAGCATGGTTGGGGGAAACTATCAACTACAGTATGAGTGGGGGGAAACTAACAACTACAGTATGGAAATGGGAAACTAACAACTACAGTTTAGGTTGGGGAAACTAACAACTACAGTCTGACTGGGGGATACTAACAACTACAGAATGAGTGCGGGAAACTAACAACTACAGTATGAGTGGGGGAAACTAACCACTACAGTATGAGTGGGGGAAACTAACAACTACGGTGTGAGTGGGGGAAACTAACAACTACGGTATGTGTGGAGGAAACTAACCACTACAGTATGAGTGGTGGAAACTAACAACTATGGTGTGAGTGGGGGAATCAAACAACTACAGTATGGGTGGGGGTAACTAACAACAACAGTATGAGTGGGGGATCTAACAACTGCAGTATGAGCGGGGGAAACTAACAACTACCGTATGATTGGGGTAAGTAACAACTACAGTATTGGTGGTGGAAACTAACAACTACATTATGGGTGTGGGAAAGTAAGAACTACAGTATGAGTGGGGAAACTAACAACTACAGAATGAGTGGGGAAACTATCAACTACAGTATAGGTGGGGGAAACTAACAATTACAGTATGAGTGGGGGACTCTAACAACTACAATATGGGTGTGGGAAACAAAAAACTACAGAATGAGTGCGTGAAACTAACAACTACAGTATGAGTGGGGGAAACTAACACCTACAGTATGAGCAGGGAAACTAACAACTACAGTATGGGTGGGGGAAACTAACAACTAAAGTATTGGTTGGGTATAACTAACAACTACATTATGGGTGGGGAAATGAACAACTATAGTATGGGTGGGTGAAACTAACAACTATAGTATGGGTGGGGAACTAACAACTACAGTTTGGATGGGGAAACTAACAACTACGGTATGGGTGGGGAAAATAACAACCAAAATATGAGTAGGTGAAACTAACACCTACAGTATGAATGGGGAAACTAACAACTAAAGTATTGGTTGGGGAAATGAACAACTATAGTATGGGTGGGTGAAACTAACAACTACAGTATGAATGGGGAAACTAACAAGTAAAGTATGGGTGGAGAAAACTAACAACTACAGTATGGATGGGGAAACTAAAAACTACAGTATGGGTTTGGAAACTAACAACTACAGGATGGGTGGGGGACTATAACAACTGCAGCATGGTTGGGGGAAACTATCAACTACAGTATGAGTGGGGGGAAACTAACAACTACAGTATGGAAATGGGAAACTAACAACTACAGTTTAGGTTGGGGAAACTAACAACTACAGTCTGACTGGGGGATACTAACAACTGCAGAATGAGTGCGGGAAACTAACAACTACAGTATGAGTGGGGGAAACTAACCACTACAGTATGAGTGGGGGAAACTAACAACTACGGTGTGAGTGGGGGAATCAAACAACTACAGTATGGGTGGGGGTAACTAACAAGAACAGTATGAGTGGGGGATCTAACAACTTCAGTATGAGCGGGGGAAACTAACAACTAGAGTATGGGTGGGGAAAGTAACAACTACAGTATTGGTGGGGGAAACTAACAACTACATTATGGGTGTGGGAAAGTAAGAACTACAGTATGAGTGGGGAAACTAACAACTACAGTATGGGTTGAAGAATCTAACAAATACAGTATGATTGGGGGAAACTAACAACTACAGTATGAGCGGGGGAAACTAACAACTACAGAATGAGTGGGGGACTCTAACAACTGCACAATGGGTGGGTGAAACTAACAACTACAGTATGAGTGGGGAAACTAACAACTACAGAATGAGTTGGGAAACTATCAACTACAGTATGCGTGGGGGAAACTAACAACTACAGAATGAGTGGGGAAACTAACAACTACAGAATGAGTGGGGGAAACTAACAACTACAGAATGAGTGGGGAAACTATCAACTACAGTATGGGTGGGGGAAACTAACAACTAAAGTATGGGTTGGGTAAAACTAACAACTACATTATGGGTGGGGTAATGAACAACTATAGTATGGGTGGGTGAAACTAACAACTATAGTATGGGTGGGCAACTAACAACTACAGTATGGATGGGGAAACTAACAACTACGGTATGGGTGGGGAAACTAACAACCAAAGTATGAGTAGGTGAAACTAACACCTACAATATGAATGGGGAAACTAACAACTAAAGTATGGGTTGGGGAAATTAACAACTACAGTATGGGTGGGGATATGAACAACTACAGTATGGGTGGGATAATGAACAACTATAGTATGGGTGGGTGAAACTAACAACTACAGTATGACTGGGGAAACTATCAAGTAAAGTATGGGTGGGGAAATGAACAACTATAGTATGGGTGGGTGAAACTAACAACTACAGTATGGGTGGAGAAAACTAACAACTACAGTATGGATGGGGAAACTAACAACTACGGTATGGGTGGGGAAACTAACAACCACAGTATGGGTGGGGAAATGAACAACTACAGTATGGGTTTGGAAACTAACAACTACAGCATAAGTGGGGGACTATAACAACTGCAGCATGGTTGGGGGAAACTATCAACTACAGTATGAGTGGGGGGAAACTAACAACTACAGTATGGAAATGGGAAACTAACAACTACAGTTTAGGTTGGGGAAACTAACAACTACAGTCTGACTGGGGGATACTAACAACTACAGAATGAGTGCGGGAAACTAACAACTACAGAATGAGTGGGGGAAACTAACAACTACAGAATGAGTGGGGAAACTAACAACTACAGAATGAGTGGGGGAAACTAACAACTACAGAATGAGTGGGGAAACTATCAACTACAGTATGGGTGGGGGAAACTAACAACTAAAGTATGGGTTGGGTAAAACTAACAACTACATTATGGGTGGGGTAATGAACAACTATAGTATGGGTGGGTGAAACTAACAACTATAGTATGGGTGGGGAACTAACAACTACAGTATGGATGGGGAAACTAACAACTACGGTATGGGTGGGGAAACTAACAACCAAAGTATGAGTAGGTGAAACTAACACCTACAATATGAATGGGGAAACTAACAACTAAAGTATGGGTTGGGGAAATTAACAACTACAGTATGGGTGGGGATATGAACAACTACAGTATGGGTGGGATAATGAACAACTATAGTATGGGTGGGTGAAACTAACAACTACAGTATGACTGGGGAAACTATCAAGTAAAGTATGGGTGGGGAAATGAACAACTATAGTATGGGTGGGTGAAACTAACAACTACAGTATGGGTGGAGAAAACTAACAACTACAGTATGGATGGGGAAACTAACAACTACGGTATGGGTGGGGAAAACTAACAACCACAGTATGGGTGGGGAAATGTACAACTACAGTATGGGTTTGGAAACTAACAACTACAGCATAAGTGGGGGACTATAACAACTGCAGCATGGTTGGGGGAAACTATCAACTACAGTCTGACTGGGGGATACTAACAACTACAGAATGAGTGCGGGAAACTAACAACTACAGTATGAGTGGGGGAAACTAACAACTACAGTCTGACTGGGGGATACTAACAACTACAGAATGAGTGCGGGAAACTAACAACTACAGTATGAGTGGGGGAAACTAACAACTACGGTGTGAGTGGGGGAAACTAACAATTACGGTATGTGTGGAGGAAACTAACCACTACAGTATGAGTGGTGGAAACTAACAACTACGGTGTGAGTGGGGGAATCAAACAACTACAGTATGGGTGGGGGTAACTAACAACAACAGTATGAGTGGGGGATCTAACAACTTCAGTATGAGCGGGGGAAACTAACAACTACCGTATGAGTGGGGAAAGTAACAACTACAGTATGGGTGGGGGAAACTAACAACTACATTTTACATTTTAGTCATTTAGCAGACGCTCTTATCCAGAGCGACTTACAGGAGCAATTAGGATTAAGTGCCTTGCTCAAGGGCACATCGACAGATTTTTCGCCTAGTTGGCTCGGGGATTAGAACCAGCGACCTTTCGGTACTGGCACAATGCTCTTAACCACTAAGCTACCTGCCGCCCCCAACTACAGTATGGGTGGGGGAAACTAACAACTGCACAATGGGTGGGTCAAACTAACAACTACAGTATGAGTGGGGAAACTACCAACTACAGTATGGGTGGGGTAAACTAACAACTACAGTATGAGTGGGGGAAACTAACAACTACAGACTGAGTGGGGAAATGAGTGTGGGAAACTAACAACTAAAGTATGGGTTGGGGAAACTAACAACTACAGTATGGGTGGGAGAAAATATTACCTACATTATGAGTGGGGAAATTAACAACTACAGTATGAGGGTGGGAAACTAACAACTAAAGTATGGGTTGGGGAAACTAACAACTACAGTATGGGTGGGGGAAACTAACACCTACATTATGAGTGGGGAAATTAACAACTACAGGATGAGGGTGGGAAACTAACAACTAAAGTATGGGTTGGGGAAAATAACAACTACAGTATGAGTGGGGAAACTACCAACTACAGTATGGGTGGGGTAAACTAACAATTACAGTATGAGTGGGGGAAACTAACAATTACAGTATGAGTGGGGGACTCTAACAACTGCACTATGGGTGGGTGACACTAACAACTACATTATGGGTGGGGGAAACTAACAGCTACAGTTTGGGTGTGGGAAACTAAAAACTACAGTATGAGTTGTGTAACTAACAATTACAGTATGAGTGGGGGAAACTAACAACTGCACCATGGGTGGGTGAAACTAAAACCTACAGTATGAGTGGGGAAACTAACACATACAGAATGAGTGCGGGAAACTAACAACTAGAGTAGGAGTGGGGAAAACTAAACACTACAGTATGGGTGGGGGAAACAAACAACTACAGTATGGGTGGGGAAAACGCACAACTACAGTTTGAGTGGGGAAACTATCAACAACAGTATGTGTGGGGGAAACTAACAACTACAGAATGAGTGGGGAAACTAACAATTACAGTATGAGTGGGGAAACTAACAATTACAGTATGAGTGGGGGACTCTAACAACTGCAATATGGGTGGGTGACACTAACAACTACATTATTGGTGGGGGAAACTGACATCTACAGTTTGAGTGGGGAAACTAAAAACTACAGTATGAGTTGTGTAACTAACAATTACAGTATGAGTGGGGGAAACTACCAACTATAGTATGAGTGGGGGAAACTAACAACTACAGTATGGGTGGGGGAAACTAACAACTACAGTATGAGTGGGGAAACTAACAACTAAAGTATGGGTGGGGGAAACTACCAATTACAGTATGAGTGGGGGAAACTAACAACTACAGTATGAGTGGGGGATACTAACAACTACAGTATGAGTGGGGGATACTAACAACTACAGTATGAGTGGGGGACTCTAACAACTGCACTATAGGTGGGTGACACTAACAACTACAGTATGAGTGGGGAAACTAACAACTACAGTATGGGTGGGGGAAACTAACAACTACAGTATGAGTGGGGGGAAATAAAAGCTACAGTTTGGGTTGTAAAACTAACAATTACAGTATGAGTGGGGGATTCTAACAACTGTACAATGGGTGGGTGAAACTAACAACTACAGTATGAGTGGGGAAACTAACAACTACAGTATGAGTGGGGGAAACTAACAACTAAGTATGAGTGGGGGAAACTAACAACTACAGTACAGGTTGAAGAAACTAACAACTACAGTATGGGTGCAGGAAACTAAGAACTACAGTATGGGTGGGGAAAACTAACAACAACAGCATTGTTGGGGAAAACTAACAACTACAGTATGGGTAGGAAAACAAACAACTACAGTATGGCTGGGGGAAAATAATAACTACGGAATGAGTTGGGGAAACAAAACAACTACAGTATGTGTTGGGGAAACTAACAACTATCGTATGTGTGGGGGAAACTAACAACTGCAGTATGAGTGGGGGAAACTTACAACTACAGTATGGGTGGGGAAACTAACAACTACAGTATGTGTGGGGAAATTAACAACTACAGTATGGGTGGGGAAAATACTAAAAACTACAGTATGGGTGAGGAAACTAACAACTACAGTATGACTATGGGAAACTAGCAACTACAGTATGGGAGGGGGAAACTAACAACTACAGTATGGGTGTGGGAAACTAACAACTACAGTATGGGTGGGGGAAACTAACAACTACAGTATGGGTGGGGGAAACTAACAACTACAGTATGGATGGAGGAAACTAACAACTACAGTATGAGTGGGGGATCTAACAACCACAGTATTAGTGGAAGAAAATGAACAACTACAGTACTAGTGGGGGAAACTATCAACTACAGTATGAGTTGGGAACCTAACAACTACGGTATGGGTGAGGAAACTAAAAACTACAGTATGAGTGGGGGTTCTAACAACTACAGTATTGGTGGAAGAAAATGAACAACCACAGTATGAGTGGAGGAAACTAACAACTACAGTATGGGTTGAAGAATCTAACAACTACAGTATGAGTGGGGGAAACTAACAACTACAGTATGAGCGGAGGAAACTAACAACTACATAATGAGTGGGGAAACTACCAACTACAGTATGGGAGGGGAAAACGAACAACTACAGTATGGATGGGGAAACTAACAACCACGGTATGGGTGGGGAAACTAACAACTACAGTATGGGTGGGAAAAATAAGAACTACAGTATGGGTGGGGGAAACTAACAACTACAGTGTGAGTTGGGAAACGAACAATTACAGTATGATTGGGAGAAACTAACAACTACAGTATGAGTGGGGGAAACTAACAACTACAGAATGAGTGGGTAAACTACCAACTACAGTATGGGTGGGGGAAACTAAAAACTAGAGTATGAGTTGTGAAACTAACAACTACAATATGAAATGGGAAAATAACAACTACAGAATGAGTGGGGAAACTACCAACTACAGTATGAGTGGAGAAACTATCAACTACAGTATGACTGGGGGAAACTAACCACTACAGTATGGATGGGGGAAACGCACAACTACAGTATGATTGGGGAAACTAACAACTACTGTATGAGTGGGGAAACTAACAACAACAGTATGGATGGGGGAAACTAACAACTACAGTGTGAGTGGGGGAAACTAACAACTACAGCATTGGTGGAGGAATCTAACAACTACATTATGGGTGTGGGAAACTATCATCTACGGTATGGGTGGGGGAAACTAACAACTAAAGTATGAGTGGGGAAACTAACAACAATAGTATGTGTGGGGGAAACTAACAACTGCAGTATGAGTGGGGGAAACTTACAACTACAGTTTGGGTGGGGGAAACTAACAACTACAGTATGTGTGGGGAAATTAACATCTACAGTATGGGTGGGGGGAAAAACTAACCACTACAGCATGGGTGAGGAAACTAAGAACTACAGTAAGGGTGAGGTAATTAACAACTACAGTATGGGTGGGGGAAACTAACAACTACAGTATAAGTGGGGGAAACTAACAAATGAAGTATGAGTGGGGGAAAAAACAACTACAGTATGAGTGGGGGAAACTAAAAACGACAGTATGAGTGGGAAAACTAACAACTGAAGTATGAGTGCGGGAAACGAACAACTACAGTATGAGTGGGGAAACTAACAACAAAAGTATTGTTGGGGGAAACTAACAACTACGGTATGGGTGGGGAAAACTAACAACTACAGTATGGGAGGGGGAAACTAATAATCTCGGGGAAACTAATACCTACATAATGGGTGAGGAAACTAACAACTGCAGTATGGGTGGGGGAAACTATCATCTGCAGTATGGGTGGGGAAAACTAACAACTACAGTGTGAGTGTGGGAAACTAACAACTACAGCATTGGTGGAGGAATCTAACAACTACAGTATGAGTGGGGAAACTAACAACTACATTATGGGTGTGGGAAACTATCATCTACGGTATGGGTGGGGGAAACTAACAACTACTGTATGAGTGGAGAAACTAACAACTGCAGTATCAGTGGAGAAACTAACAACTACAGTATGAGTGGGGAAACTAACAACTGCAGTATGGGTGGGGAAAACTAACAACTGCAGTATGGGTGGGGAAAAATAACAACTACAGTGTGAGTGTGGGAAACTAACAACTACAGCATTGGTGGAGGAATCTAACAACTACAGTATGAGTGGGGAAACTAACAACTACATTATGGGTGTGGGAAACTATCATCTACGGTATGGGTGGGGGAAACTAACAACTACTGTATGAGTGGAGAAACTAACAACTACAGTATGAGAGGGGGAAACTAACAACTACAGTACAGTGGGGGAAACTAACAACAACAGTTTAGGTTGGGGAAACTAACAACTACAGTATGAGTTGGGGAAACTAACAACTAAGTATGAGTGGGGGAAAATAACAACTAAGTATGAGTGGGGGAAACTAACAACTACAGTATGGGTGGGGAAACTAACAACTACAAAATGAGTGGGGGAAACTAACAACTACAGTATGTGTAGGGAAATGAACAACTACAGTACAGGTTGAAGAAACTAACAACTACAGTATGTGTGGGGAAATTAACAACTACAGTATGGGTGGGGGGAAAAACTAACAACTACAGCATGGGTGAGGAAACTAACAACTACAGTAAGGGTGAGGTAATTAACAACTACAGTATGGGTGGGGGAAACTAACAACTACAGTATAAGTGGGGGAAACTAACAAATGAAGTATGAGTGGGGGAAACTAACAACTACAGTATGAGTGGGGGAAACTAAAAACTACAGTATGAGTGGGGGAAACTAACAACTACAGTATGAGTGGGAAAACTAACAACTGAAGTATGGGAGGGGGGAAACTAATAACTACAGTATGGGTGGGGAAAACTGACAACAACAGCATTGTTGGTGAAAAACTAACAACTACAGTATGGGTAGGAAAACAAACAACTACAGTATGGCTGGGGGAAAATAATAACTGTGGAATGAGTTGGGGAAACAAAACAACTACAGTATGTGTTGGGGAAACTAACAACTATCGTATGTGTGGGGGAAACTAACAACTGCTGTATGAGTGGGGGAAACTTACAACTACAGTATGGGAGGGGAAACTAACAACTACAGTATGTGTGGGGAAATTAACAACTACAGTATGGGTGGGAGAAAAAACTAACAACTACAGCATGGGTGAGGAAACTAACAACTACAGTATAGTGGGTGAAACTAACAAATGAAGTATGAGTGGGGGAAACTACCAACTACAGTATGAGTGGGGGAAACGAACAACTACAGTATGAGTGGGGAAAATAACAACTACAGTATGAGTGGGGAAACTAACAACTGCAGTATGAGTGGGGGAAACTTACAACTACAGTTTGGGTGTGGAAATTAACAACTACAGTATGGGTGGGGGGAAAAACTAACAACTACAGCATGGGTGAGGAAACGAACAACTACAGTAAGGGTGAGGTAATTAACAACTACAGTATGGGTGGGGGAAACTAACAACTACAGTATAAGTGGGGGAAACTAACAACTACAGTATGAGTGGGGGAAACTAAAAACTATAGTATGAGTGGGGGAAACGAACAATTACAGTATGAGTGGGAAAACTAACAACTGAAGTATGAGTGGGGGAAACGAACAACTACAGTATGAGTGGGGAAACAAACAACAAAAGTATTGTTGGGGGAAACTAACAACTACGGTATGGGTGGGGAAAACTAACAACTACAGTATGGGAGGGGGAAACTAATAATCTCGGGGAAACTAATACCTACATAATGGGTGAGGAAACTAACAACTGCAGTATGGGTGGGGGAAACTATCATCTGCAGTATGGGTGGGGGAAACTAACAACTACTGTATGAGTGGAGAAACTAACAACTACAGTATGAGTGGGGAAACTAACAACTGCAGTAAGGGTGGGGAAAAATAACAACTACAGTGTGAGTGTGGGAAACTAACAACTACAGCATTGGTGGAGGAATCTAACAACTACAGTATGAGTGGGGAAACTAACAACTACATTATGGGTGTGGGAAACTATCATCTACGGTATGGGTGGGGGAAACTAACAACAATAGTATGTGTGGGGGAAACTAACAACTGCAGTATGAGTGGGGGAAACTTACAACTACAGTTTGGGTGGGGGAAACTAACAACTACAGTATGTGTGGGGAAATTAACAACTACAGTATGGGTGGGGGGAAAAACTAACAACTACATCATGGGTGAGGAAACTAACAACTACAGTAAGGGTGAGGTAATTAACAACTACAGTATGGGTGGGGGAAACTAACAACTACAGTATAAGTGGGGGAAACTAACAAATGAAGTATGAGTGGGGGAAACTAACAACTACAGTATGAGTGGGGGAAACTAAAAACTACAGTATGAGTGGGGGAAATGAACAACTACAGTATGAGTGGGAAAAATAACAACTGAAGTATGAGTGGGGGAAACGAACAACTACAGTATGAGTGGGGAAACTAACAACAAAAGTATTGTTGGGGGAAACTAACAACTACGGTATGGGTGGGGAAAACTAACAACTACAGTATGGGAGGGGGAAACTAATAATCTCGGGGAAACTAATACCTACATAATGGGTGAGGAAACTAACAACTGCAGTATGGGTGGGGGAAACTATCATCTGCAGTATGGGTGGGGAAAACTAACAACTACAGTGTGAGTGTGGGAAACTAACAACTACAGCATTGGTGGAGGAATATAACAACTACAGTATGAGTGGGGAAACTAACAACTACATTATGGGTGTGGGAAACTATCATCTACGGTATGGGTGGGGGAAACTAACAACTACTGTATGAGTGGAGAAACTAACAACTACAGTATGAGTGGAGAAACTAACAACTACAGTATGAGTGGGGAAACTAACAACTGCAGTATGGGTGCGGAAAACTAACAACAGCAGTATGGGTGGGGAAAACTAACAACTACAGTGTGAGTGTGGGAAACTAACAACTACAGCATTGGTGGAGGAATCTAACAACTACAGTATGAGTGGCTAAACTAACAACTACATTATGGGTGTGGGAAACTATCATCTACGGTATGGGTTGGGGAAACTAACAACTACTGTATGAGTGGAGAAACTAACAACTACAGTATGAGAGGGGGAAACTAACAACTACAGTATGGGTCAGGGAATCTACAACTACAGTATTGGTGGGGAAACTAACAACTACTGTATGGTTGGGGGAAACTAACAACTACAGTATCAGTGGGGGAAACTAACAACAACAGTTTAGGTTGGGGAAACTAACAACTACAGTATGAGTGGGGGAAACTAACAACTAAGTATGAGTGGGGGAAACTAACAACTAAGTATGAGTGGGGGAAACTAACAACTACAGTATGGGTGGGGAAACTAACAACTACAATATGAGTGGGGGAAACTAACAACTACAGTATGTGTGGGGAAATGAACAACTACAGTACAGGTTGAAGAAACTAACAACTACAGTATGGGTGCAGGAAACTAAGAACTACAGTATGGGTGGGGAAAACTAACAACAACAGCATTGTTGGGGAAAACTAACAACTACAGTATGGGTAGGAAAACAAACAACTACAGTATGGCTGGGGGAAAATAATAACTACGGAATGAGTTGGGGAAACAAAACAACTACAGTATGTGTTGGGGAAACTAACAACTATCGTATGTGTGGGGGAAACTAACAACTGCAGTATGAGTGGGGGAAACTTACAACTACAGTATGGGTGGGGAAACTAACAACTACAGTATGTGTGGGGAAATTAACAACTACAGTATGGGTGGGGAAAATACTAAAAAATACAGTATGGGTGAGGAAACTAACAACTACAGTATGGGTGAGGTAATTAACAACTACAGTATGACTATGGGAAACTAGCAACTACAGTATGGGAGGGGGAAACTAACAACTACAGTATGGGTGTGGGAAACTAACAACTACAGTATGGGTGGGGGAAACTAACAACTACAGTATGGGTGGGGGAAACTAACAACTACAGTATGGATGGAGGAAACTAACAACTACAGTATGAGTGGGGGATCTAACAACCACAGTATTAGTGGAAGAAAATGAACAACTACAGTACTAGTGGGGGAAACTATCAACTACAGTATGAGTTGGGAACCTAACAACTACGGTATGGGTGAGGAAACTAAAAACTACAGTATGAGTGGGGGATCTAACAACTACAGTATTGGTGGAAGAAAATGAACAACTACAGTATGAGTGGAGGAAACTAACAACTACAGTATGGGTTGAAGAATCTAACAACTACAGTATGAGTGGGGGAAACTAACAACTACAGTATGAGCGGAGGAAACTAACAACTACATAATGAGTGGGGAAACTACCAACTACAGTATGGATGGGGAAACTAACAACCACGGTATGGGTGGGGAAACTAACAACCACGGTATGGGTGGGGAAACTAACAACTACTGTATGGGTGGGAAAAATAAGAACTACAGTATGGGTGGGGGAAACTAACAACTACAGTGTGAGTTGGGAAACGAACAATTACAGTATGATTGGGAGAAACTAACAACTACAGTATGAGTGGGGGAAACTAACAATTACAGAATGAGTGGGTAAACTACCAACTACAGTATGGGTGGGGGAAACTAAAAACTAGAGTATGAGTTGTGAAACTAACAACTACAATATGAAATGGGAAAATAACAACTACAGAATGAGTGGGGAAACTACCAACTACAGTATGAGTGGAGAAACTATCAACTACAATATGACTGGGGGAAACTAACCACTACAGTATGGATGGGGAAACTAACAACTACAGTATGAGTATGGGAAACTAACACCTACAGTATGAGTGGGGAAACTAACAACAACAGTATGGATGGGGGAAACTAACAACTACAGTGTGAGTGTGGGAAACTAACAACTACAGCATTGGTGGAAGAATCTAACAACTACATTATGGGTGTGGGAAACTATCATCTACGGTATGGGTGGGGGAAACTAACAACTAAAGTATGAGTGGGGAAACTAACAACAATAGTATGTGTGGGGGAAACTAACAACTGCAGTATGAGTGGGGGAAACTTACAACTACAGTTTGGGTGGGGGAAACTAACAACTACAGTATGTGTGGGGAAATTAACAACTACAGTATGGGTGGGGTGAAAAACTAACAACTACAGCATGGGTGAGGAAACTAAGAACTACAGTAAGGGTGAGGTAATTAACAACTACAGTATGGGTGGGGGAAACTAACAACTACAGTATAAGTGGGGGAAACTAACAAATGAAGTATGAGTGGGGGAAACTAACAACTACAGTATGAGTGGGGGAAACAAAAACTACAGTATGAGTGGGGGAAACGAACAACTACAGTATGAGTGGGAAAACTAACAACTGAAGTATGAGTGGGGGAAACGAACAACTACAGTATGAGTGGGGAAACTAACAACAAAAGTATTGTTGGGGGAAACTAACAACTACGGTATGGGTGGGGAAAACTAACAACTACAGTATGGGAGGGGGAAACTAATAATCTCGGGGAAAATAATACCTACATAATGGGTGAGGAAACTAACAACTGCAGTATGGGTGGGGGAAACTATCATCTGCATTATGGGTGGGGGAAACTAACAACTACTGTATGAGTGGAGAAACTAACAACAACAGTAAGAGTGGGGAAACTAACAACTGCAGTATGGGTGGGGAAAACTAACAACTACAGTTTGAGTGTGGGAAACTAACAACTACAGCATTGGTGGAGGAATCTAACAACTACAGTATGAGTGGGGAAACTAACAACTACATTATGGGTGTGGGAAACTATCATCTACGGTATGGGTGGGGGAAACTAACAACTACTGTATGAGTGGAGAAACTAACAACTACAGTATGAGAGGGGGAAACTAACAACTACAGTATGGGTCAGGGAATCTACAACTACAGTATTGGTGAGGAAACTAACAACTACTGTATGGTTGGGGGAAACTAACAACTACAGTATCAGTGGGGGAAACTAACAACAACAGTATGAGTGGGGGAAACTAACAACTAAGTATGAGTGGGGGAAACTAACAACTACAGTATGGGTGGTGAAAACTAACAACTACAATATGAGTGGGGGAAACTAACAACTACAGTATGTGTGGGGAAATGAACAACTACAGTACAGGTTGAAGAAACTAACAACTACAGTATGGGTGCAGGAAACTAAGAACTACAGTATGGGTGGGGAAAACTAACAACAACAGCATTGTTGGGGAAAACTAACAACTACAGTATGGGTAGGAAAACAAACAACTACAGTATGGCTGGGGAAAAATAATAACTACGGAATGAGTTGGGGAAACAAAACAACTACAGTATGTGTTGGGGAAACTAACAACTATCGTATGTGTGGGGGAAACTAACAACTGCTGTATGAGTGGGGGAAACTTACAACTACAGTATGGGTGGGGAAAACTAACAACTACAGTATGTGTGGGGAAATTAACAACTACAGTATGGGTGGGGAAAATACTAAAAACTACAGTATGGGTGAGGAAACTAACAACTACAGTATGGGTGAGGTAATTAACAACTACAGTATGACTATGGGAAACTAGCAACTACAGTATGGGGGGGGAAACTAACAACTACAGTATGGGTGTGGGAAACTAACAACTACAGTATGGGTGTGGGAAACTAACAACTACAGTATGGGTGGGGGAAACTAACAACTACAGTATGGATGGAGGAAACTAACAACTACAGTATGAGTGGGGGATCTAACAACCACAGTATTAGTGGAAGAAAATGAACAACTACAGTACTAGTGGGGGAAACTATCAACTACAGTATGAGCTGGGAACCTAACAACTACGGTATGGGTGAGGAAACTAAAAACTACAGTATGAGTGGGGGATCTAACAACTACACTATTGGTGGAAGAAAATGAACAACTACAGTATGAGTGGAGGAAACTAACAACTACAGTATGGGTTGAACAATCTAACAACTACTGTATGAGTGAGGGAAACTAACAACTACAGTATGAGCGGAGGAAACTAACAACTACATAATGAGTGGGGAAACTACCAACTACAGTATGGGTGGGGAAACTAACAACTACAGCATGGGTGGGAAAAATAAGAACTACAGTATGGGTGGGGGAAACTAACAACTACAGTGTGAGTTGGGAAACGAACAATTACAGTATGATTGGGAGAAACTAACAACTACAGTATGAGTGGGGGAAACTAACAATTACAGAATGAGTGGGTAAACTACCAACTACAGTATGGGTGGGGGAAAAATAAAAACTACAGTATGGATGGGGGAAACGCACAACTACAGTATGATTGGGGAAACTAACAACTACAGTATGAGTGGGGAAAATAACAACTACAGTATAGGTGGATGAAACTAACAACTACAGTATGGGTGGGGAAACTAACAAGTACAGTATGGGTGGGGATATGAACAACTATAGTATGGGTGGGTGAACCTAACAACTACAGTATGGGTGGGGAACTAACAACTACAGTATGGATGGGGAAACTAACATCTATGGTATGGGTGGGGAAACTAACAACCAAAGTATGGGTGGGGTAACTAACAAGTACAATATGGGTGGGGAAATGAACAACTATAGAATGGGTGGGTGAAACTAACAACTACAGTATGGGTGGGGAAAACTAACAACTACAGTATGGATGGGGAAACTAACAACTACGGTATGGGTGGGGAAACTAACAACCCCAGTATGGGTGGGGAAAAAATAAGAACTACATTATGGGTGGGGGCAAGTAAGAACTACAGTATGAATGGGGAAACTAACAACTACAGTATGAGTGGGGGAAACTAACAACTACAGAATGAGTCTGGGAAACTAACAACTACAGTATGAGTGGGGGAAACTAACAACTACAGAATGAGTCTGGGAAACTACCAACTACAGTATGAGTGGGGAAAACTAACCACTACAGAATGAGTCTGGGAAACTAACAACTACAGTATGAGTGGGGAAAACTAACCACTACAGTATGGGTGGGGTAAATACAAAACTACAGTATGGGTGGGGAAAACTACCAATTACAGTATGAGTGGGGGAAACGAACAACTACAGTATGAGTGGGGGAAACTAACAACAAAAGTATTGTTGGGGGAAACTAAGAACTACGGTATGGGTGGGGAAAACTAACCACTACAGTATGGGAGGGGTAAATGAACAACTACAGTATGTGTGGGGGAAATACAAAACTACAGTATGAGTGGGGAAACTACCAACTACAGTATGGGTGGGGGAAACTACCAATTACAGTATGAGTGGGGGAAACTAACAACTACAGCATGAGTGTGGGAAACTAACAACAACAGTATGAGTAAGGATACTAACAACTACAGTACGTGTGGGGAAACTATCAACTACAGTATGAGTGGGGGAAACTAACAACTTCAGAATGAGTGGGGAAACTATCAACTACAGTATGAGTGGGGGAAACTAACAACTGCACAATGGGTGGGTGAAACTAACAACTACAGTATGAGTGGGGAAACTAGCAACTACAGTATGGGTGGGGGAAACTAACAACTACAGTATGAGTTGGGGAAATTAACAACTACAGAAGGAGTGGGGAAACGATCAACTACAGTATGAGTGGGGGAAACTAACAACTACAGAATGAGTGGGGAAACTATCAACTACAGTATGAGTTGGGGAAACTAACAACTACAGAATGAGTGGGGAAACTATCAACTACAGTATGAGTGGGGGAAACTAACAACTACAGAATGAGTGGGGAAACTATCAACTACAGTATGGGTGGGGGAAACTAACAACTACATTATGGGTGGGGAAATGAACAACTATAGTATGGATGGGGAAACTAACAACTACGGTATGGGTGGGGAAACTAACAACCAAATTATGAGTAGGTGAAACTAACACCTACAGTATGAATGGGGAAACTAACAACTAAAGTATGGGTTGGGGAAATTAACAACTATAGTATGGGTGGGATAATGAACAACTATAGTATGGGTGGGTGAAACTAACAACTACAGTATGACTGGGGAAACTAACAAGTACAGTATGGGTGGGGAAATGAACAACTATAGTATGGGTGGGTGAAACTAACAACTACAGTATGGGTGGAGAAAACTAACAACTACAGTATGGGTGGGGGAAAATGAACAACTACAGTATGGGTTTGGAAACTAACAACTACAGCATAAGTGGGGGACTATAACAACTGCAGCATGGTTGGGGGAAACTATCAACTACAGTATGAGTGGGGGGAAACTAACAACTACAGTATGGAAATGGGAAACTAACAACTACAGTTTAGGTTGGGGAAACTAACAACTACAGTCTGACTGGGGGATACTAACAACTACAGAATGAGTGCGGGAAACTAACAACTACAGTATGAGTGGGGGAAACTAACCACTACAGTATGAGTGGGGGAAACTAACAACTACGGTGTGAGTGGGGGAAACTAACAACTACGGTATGTGTGGAGGAAACTAACCACTACAGTATGAGTGGTGGAAACTAACAACTATGGTGTGAGTGGGGGAATCAAACAACTACAGTATGGGTGGGGGTAACTAACAACAACAGTATGAGTGGGGGATCTAACAACTTCAGTATGAGCGGGGGAAACTAACAACTACCGTATGATTGGGGAAAGTAACAACTACAGTATTGGTGGTGGAAACTAACAACTACATTATGGGTGTGGGAAAGTAAGAACTACAGTATGAGTGGGGAAACTAACAACTACAGAATGAGTGGGGAAACTATCAACTACAGTATAGGTGGGGGAAACTAACAATTACAGTATGAGTGGGGGACTCTAACAACTACAATATGGGTGTGGGAAACAAAAAACGACAGAATGAGTGCGTGAAACTAACAACTACAGTATGAGTGGGGGAAACTAACACCTACAGTATGAGCAGGGAAACTAACAACTACAGTATGGGTGGGGGAAACTAACAACTAAAGTATTGGTTGGGTATAACTAACAACTACATTATGGGTGGGGAAATGAACAACTATAGTATGGGTGGGTGAAACTAACAACTATAGTATGGGTGGGGAACTAACAACTACAGTTTGGATGGGGAAACTAACAACTACGGTATGGGTGGGGAAACTAACAACCAAAATATGAGTAGGTGAAACTAACACCTACAGTATGAATGGGGAAACTAACAACTAAAGTATTGGTTGGGGAAATGAACAACTATAGTATGGGTGGGTGAAACTAACAACTACAGTATGAATGGGGAAACTAACAAGTAAAGTATGGGTGGAGAAAACTAACAACTACAGTATGGATGGGGAAACTAAAAACTACAGTATGGGTTTGGAAACTAACAACTACAGGATGGGTGGGGGACTATAACAACTGCAGCATGGTTGGGGGAAACTATCAACTACAGTATGAGTGGGGGGAAACTAACAACTACAGTATGGAAATGGGAAACTAACAACTACAGTTTAGGTTGGGGAAACTAACAACTACAGTCTGACTGGGGGATACTAACAACTGCAGAATGAGTGCGGGAAACTAACAACTACAGTATGAGTGGGGGAAACTAACCACTACAGTATGAGTGGGGGAAACTAACAACTACGGTGTGAGTGGGGGAATCAAACAACTACAGTATGGGTGGGGGTAACTAACAAGAACAGTATGAGTGGGGGATCTAACAACTTCAGTATGAGCGGGGGAAACTAACAACTAGAGTATGGGTGGGGAAAGTAACAACTACAGTATTGGTGGGGGAAACTAACAACTACATTATGGGTGTGGGAAAGTAAGAACTACAGTATGAGTGGGGAAACTAACAACTACAGTATGGGTTGAAGAATCTAACAAATACAGTATGATTGGGGGAAACTAACAACTACAGTATGAGCGGGGGAAACTAACAACTACAGAATGAGTGGGGGACTCTAACAACTGCACAATGGGTGGGTGAAACTAACAACTACAGTATGAGTGGGGAAACTAACAACTACAGAATGAGTTGGGAAACTATCAACTACAGTATGCGTGGGGGAAACTAACAACTACAGAATGAGTGGGGAAACTAACAACTACAGAATGAGTGGGGGAAACTAACAACTACAGAATGAGTGGGGAAACTATCAACTACAGTATGGGTGGGGGAAACGAACAACTAAAGTATGGGTTGGGTAAAACTAACAACTACATTATGGGTGGGGTAATGAACAACTATAGTATGGGTGGGTGAAACTAACAACTATAGTATGGGTGGGCAACTAACAACTACAGTATGGATGGGGAAACTAACAACTACGGTATGGGTGGGGAAACTAACAACCAAAGTATGAGTAGGTGAAACTAACACCTACAATATGAATGGGGAAACTAACAACTAAAGTATGGGTTGGGGAAATTAACAACTACAGTATGGGTGGGGATATGAACAACTACAGTATGGGTGGGATAATGAACAACTATAGTATGGGTGGGTGAAACTAACAACTACAGTATGACTGGGGAAACTATCAAGTAAAGTATGGGTGGGGAAATGAACAACTATAGTATGGGTGGGTGAAACTAACAACTACAGTATGGGTGGAGAAAACTAACAACTACAGTATGGATGGGGAAACTAACAACTACGGTATGGGTGGGGAAACTAACAACCACAGTATGGGTGGGGAAATGAACAACTACAGTATGGGTTTGGAAACTAACAACTACAGCATAAGTGGGGGACTATAACAACTGCAGCATGGTTGGGGGAAACTATCAACTACAGTATGAGTGGGGGGAAACTAACAACTACAGTATGGAAATGGGAAACTAACAACTACAGTTTAGGTTGGGGAAACTAACAACTACAGTCTGACTGGGGGATACTAACAACTACAGAATGAGTGCGGGAAACTAACAACTACAGAATGAGTGGGGGAAACTAACAACTACAGAATGAGGTGGGAAACTAACAACTACAGAATGAGTGGGGGAAACTAACAACTACAGAATGAGTGGGGAAACTATCAACTACAGTATGGGTGGGGGAAACTAACAACTAAAGTATGGGTTGGGTAAAACTAACAACTACATTATGGGTGGGGTAATGAACAACTATAGTATGGGTGGGTGAAACTAACAACTATAGTATGGGTGGGGAACTAACAACTACAGTATGGATGGGGAAACTAACAACTACGGTATGGGTGGGGAAACTAACAACCAAAGTATGAGTAGGTGAAACTAACACCTACAATATGAATGGGGAAACTAACAACTAAAGTATGGGTTGGGGAAATTAACAACTACAGTATGGGTGGGGATATGAACAACTACAGTATGGGTGGGATAATGAACAACTATAGTATGGGTGGGTGAAACTAACAACTACAGTATGACTGGGGAAACTATCAAGTAAAGTATGGGTGGGGAAATGAACAACTATAGTATGGGTGGGTGAAACTAACAACTACAGTATGGGTGGAGAAAACTAACAACTACAGTATGGATGGGGAAACTAACAACTACGGTATGGGTGGGGAAAACTAACAACCACAGTATGGGTGGGGAAATGTACAACTACAGTATGGGTTTGGAAACTAACAACTACAGCATAAGTGGGGGACTATAACAACTGCAGCATGGTTGGGGGAAACTATCAACTACAGTATGAGTGGGGGGAAACTAACAACTACAGTATGGAAATGGGAAACTAACAACTACAGTTTAGGTTGGGGAAACTAACAACTACAGTCTGACTGGGGGATACTAACAACTACAGAATGAGTGCGGGAAACTAACAACTACAGTATGAGTGGGGGAAACTAACAACTACAGTCTGACTGGGGGATACTAACAACTACAGAATGAGTGCGGGAAACTAACAACTACAGTATGAGTGGGGGAAACTAACAACTACGGTGTGAGTGGGGGAAACTAACAATTACGGTATGTGTGGAGGAAACTAACCACTACAGTATGAGTGGTGGAAACTAACAACTACGGTGTGAGTGGGGGAATCAAACAACTACAGTATGGGTGGGGGTAACTAACAACAACAGTATGAGTGGGGGATCTAACAACTTCAGTATGAGCGGGGGAAACTAACAACTACCGTATGAGTGGGGAAAGTAACAACTACAGTATGGGTGGGGGAAACTAACAACTACATTTTACATTTTAGTCATTTAGCAGACGCTCTTATCCAGAGCGACTTACAGGAGCAATTAGGATTAAGTGCCTTGCTCAAGGGCACATCGACAGATTTTTCGCCTAGTTGGCTCGGGGATTAGAACCAGCGACCTTTCGGTACTGGCACAATGCTCTTAACCACTAAGCTACCTGCCGCCCCCAACTACAGTATGGGTGGGGGAAACTAACAACTGCACAATGGGTGGGTCAAACTAACAACTACAGTATGAGTGGGGAAACTACCAACTACAGTATGGGTGGGGTAAACTAACAACTACAGTATGAGTGGGGGAAACTAACAACTACAGACTGAGTGGGGAAATGAGTGTGGGAAACTAACAACTAAAGTATGGGTTGGGGAAACTAACAACTACAGTATGGGTGGGAGAAAATATTACCTACATTATGAGTGGGGAAATTAACAACTACAGTATGAGGGTGGGAAACTAACAACTAAAGTATGGGTTGGGGAAACTAACAACTACAGTATGGGTGGGGGAAACTAACACCTACATTATGAGTGGGGAAATTAACAACTACAGTATGAGGGTGGGAAACTAACAACTAAAGTATGGGTTGGGGAAAATAACAACTACAGTATGAGTGGGGAAACTACCAACTACAGTATGGGTGGGGTAAACTAACAATTACAGTATGAGTGGGGGAAACTAACAATTACAGTATGAGTGGGGGACTCTAACAACTGCACTATGGGTGGGTGACACTAACAACTACATTATGGGTGGGGGAAACTAACAGCTACAGTTTGGGTGTGGGAAACTAAAAACTACAGTATGAGTTGTGTAACTAACAATTACAGTATGAGTGGGGGAAACTAACAACTGCACCATGGGTGGGTGAAACTAAAACCTACAGTATGAGTGGGGAAACTAACACATACAGAATGAGTGCGGGAAACTAACAACTAGAGTAGGAGTGGGGAAAACTAAACACTACAGTATGGGTGGGGGAAACAAACAACTACAGTATGGGTGGGGAAAACGCACAACTACAGTTTGAGTGGGGAAACTATCAACAACAGTATGTGTGGGGGAAACTAACAACTACAGAATGAGTGGGGAAACTAACAATTACAGTATGAGTGGGGAAACTAACAATTACAGTATGAGTGGGGGACTCTAACAACTGCAATATGGGTGGGTGACACTAACAACTACATTATTGGTGGGGGAAACTGACATCTACAGTTTGAGTGGGGAAACTAAAAACTACAGTATGAGTTGTGTAACTAACAATTACAGTATGAGTGGGGGAAACTACCAACTATAGTATGAGTGGGGGAAACTAACAACTACAGTATGGGTGGGGGAAACTAACAACTACAGTATGAGTGGGGAAACTAACAACTAAAGTATGGGTGGGGGAAACTACCAATTACAGTATGAGTGGGGGAAACTAACAACTACAGTATGAGTGGGGGATACTAACAACTACAGTATGAGTGGGGGATACTAACAACTACAGTATGAGTGGGGGACTCTAACAACTGCACTATAGGTGGGTGACACTAACAACTACAGTATGAGTGGGGAAACTAACAACTACAGTATGGGTGGGGGAAACTAACAACTACAGTATGAGTGGGGGGAAATAAAAGCTACAGTTTGGGTTGTAAAACTAACAATTACAGTATGAGTGGGGGATTCTAACAACTGTACAATGGGTGGGTGAAACTAACAACTACAGTATGAGTGGGGAAACTAACAACTACAGTATGAGTGGGGAAACTAACAACTACAGTATGAGTGGGGGTAACTAACAATTACAGTATGGGTGGGGGGAAATAAAAGCTACAGTATGGGTTGTAAAACTAACAACTTCAGTATGAGTGGGGGAAATAAACAACTACAGTATGGGTGGGGGAAACTAACAACTAAAGTATGGGTTGGGGAAAACAAACAACTACAGTATAGGTGGGTGAAACTAACAAGTACAGTATGGGTGGGGAAATGAACAACTACAGAATGGATGGGGAAACTAACAACTACGGTATGGGCGGGGGAAACTAACAACTACAGTATGGGTGGGGAAAATGAACAACTATAGTATGAGTATGTGAAACTAACACCTACAGTATGAATGGGGAAACTAACAACTAAAGTATTGGTTGGGGAAATGAACAACTATAGTATGGGTGGGTGAAACTAACAACTACAGTATGACTGGGGAAACTAACAAGTACAGTATGGGTGGGGAAATGAACAACTATAGTATGGGTGGGTGAAACTAACAACTACAGTATGGGTGGGGAAACTAACAACCACAGTATGGGTGGGTGAAACTAACAACTACAGTATGGGTTTGGAAACTAACAACTACAGCATAAGTGGGGGACTATAACAACTGCAGCATGGTTGGGGGAAACTATCAACTACAGTATGAGTGGGGGGAAACTAACAACTACAGTATGGAAATGGGAAACTAACAACTACATTATAGGTTGGGGAAACTAACAACTTCAGTCTGACTGGGGGATACTAACAAGTACAGAATGAGTGCGGGAAACTAACAACTACAGTATGAGTGGGGGAAACTAACCACTACAGTATGAGTGGGGGAAACTAACAACTAAAGTATGGGTTGGGGAAACTACCAACTACAGTATGGGGTGGGGTAAACTAACAATTACAGTATGAGTGGGGGAAACTAACAATTACAGTATGAGTGGGGGACTCTAACAACTGCACTATGGGTGGGTGACACTAACAACTACATTATGGGTGGGGGAAACTAACAGCTACAGTTTGGGTGTGGGAAACTAAAAACTACAGTATGAGTTGTGTAACTAACAATTACAGTATGAGTGGGGGAAACTAACAACTGCACCATGGGTGGGTGAAACTAAAACCTACAGTATGAGTGGGGAAACTAACACATACAGAATGAGTGCGGGAAACTAACAACTAGAGTAGGAATGGGGAAAACTAAACACTACAGTATGGGTGGGGTAAACGAAAAACTACAGTATGGGTGGGGAAAACGCACAACTACAGTTTGAGTGGGGAAACTATCAACAACAGTATGTGTGGGGGAAACTAACAACTACAGAATGAGTGGGGAAACTAACAATTACAGTATGAGTGGGGAAACTAACAATTACAGTATGAGTGGGGGACTCTAACAACTGCAATATGGGTGGGTGACACTAACAACTACATTATGGGTGGGGGAAACTGACATCTACAGTTTGAGTGGGGAAACTAAAAACTACAGTATGAGTTGTGTAACTAACAATTACAGTATGAGTGGGGGAAACTACCAACTATAGTATGAGTGGGGGAAACTAACAACTACAGTATGGGTGGGGGAAACTAACAACTACAGTATGAGTGGGGAAACTAACAACTACAGTATGGGTGGGGGAAACTACCAATTACAGTATGAGTGGGGGAAACTAACAACTACAGTATGAGTGGGGGATACTAACAACTACAGTATGAGTGGGGGATACTAACAACTACAGTATGAGTGGGGGACTCTAACAACTGCACTATGGGTGGGTGACACTAACAACTACAGTATGAGTGGTGATACTAACAACTACAGTATGAGTGGGGGACTCTAACAACTGCACTATGGGTGGGTGACACTAACAACTACAGTATGAGTGGGGAAACTAACAACTACAGTATGAGTGGGGGACTCTAACAACTACAGTATGAGTGGGGAAACTAACAACTACAGTATGGGTGGGGGAAACTAACAACTACAGTATGAGTGGGGGGAAATAAAAGCTACAGTTTGGGTTGTAAAATTAACAATTACAGTATGAGTGGGGGATTCTAACAACTGTACAATGGGTGGGTGAAACTAACAACTACAGTATGAGTGGGGAAACTAACAACTACAGTATGAGTGGGGAAACTAACAACTACAGTATGAGTGGGGGTAATTAACAATTACAGTATGGGTGGGGGGAAATAAAAGCTACAGTATGGGTTGTAAAACTAACAACTTCAGTATGAGTGGGGGAAACTAACAACTACAATATGTGTGGGGGAAATAAACAACTACAGTATAGGTGGGGGAAACTAACAACTAAAGTATGGGTTGGGGAAAACAAACAACTACAGTATGGGTGAGAGAAAATAACAACTACAGTATAGGTGGGTGAAACTAACAAGTACAGTATGGGTGGGGAAATGAACAACTACAGAATGGATGGGGAAACTAACAACTACGGTATGGGCGGGGGAAACTAACAACTACAGTATGGGTGGGGAAAATGAACAACTATAGTATGGATGGGTGAAACTAACAACTACAGTATGGGTGGGGGAAACTAACAAGTACAGTATGGGTGGGGGAAACTAACAACTACAGTATGGGTTTGGAAACTAACAACTACAGCATAAGTGGAGGACTATAACAACTGCAGCATGGGTGGGGTAACTAACAACTACAGCATGAGTGGGATAAACTAAGAACTACGGTGTGAGTGGGGGAATCTAAAAACTACAGTATGGGTGGGGGTAACTAACAACAACTGTATGAGTGGGGAAACTAACAACTACAGTATGGGTTGAATAATCTAACAACTACAGTATGAGTGGGGGAAACTAACAACTACATTATGGGTGGGGGAAACTAACAACTACAGTATGAGTGGGGGGAAACTAACAACTACAGTATGGAAATGGGAAACTAACAACTACAGTTTAGGTTGGGGAAACTAACAACTACAGTCTGACTGGGGGATACTAACAACTACAGAATGAGTGCGGGAAACTAACAACTACAGTATGAGTGGGGGAAACTAACCACTACAGTATGAGTGGGGGAAACTAACAACTACAGTATGAGTGGGGGAAACTAACCACTACAGTATGAGTGGGGGAAACTAACAACTACGGTGTGAGTGGGGGAAACTAACAACTACGGTATGTGTGGAGGAAACGAACCACTACAGTATGAGTGGTGGAAACTAACAACTACGGTGTGAGTGGGAGAATCAAACAACTACAGTATGGGTGGGGGTAACTAACAACAACAGTATGAGTGGGGGATCTAACAACTTCAGTATGAGCGGGGGAAACTAACAACTACCGTATGAGTGGGGAAAGTAACAACTACAGTATGGGTGGGGGAAACTAACAACTACAGTATGACTGGGGAAACTAACAAGTACAGTATGGGTGGGGAAATGAACAACTATAGTATGGGTGGGTGAAACTAACAACTACAGTATGACTGGGGAAACTAACAAGTACAGTATGGGTGGGGAAATGAACAACTATAGTATGGGTGGGTGAAACTAACAACTACAGTATGGGTGGGGAAACTAACAACCACAGTATGGGTGGGTGAAACTAACAACTACAGTATGGGTTTGGAAACTAACAACTACAGCATAAGTGGGGGACTATAACAACTGCAGCATGGTTGGGGGAAACTATCAACTACAGTATGAGTGGGGGGAAACTAACAACTACAGTATGGAAATGGGAAACTAACAACTACATTATAGGTTGGGGAAACTAACAACTTCAGTCTGACTGGGGGATACTAACAAGTACAGAATGAGTGCGGGAAACTAACAACTACAGTATGAGTGGGGGAAACTAACCACTACAGTATGAGTGGGGGAAACTAACAACTAAAGTATGGGTTGGGGAAACTACCAACTACAGTATGGGGTGGGGTAAACTAACAATTACAGTATGAGTGGGGGAAACTAACAATTACAGTATGAGTGGGGGACTCTAACAACTGCACTATGGGTGGGTGACACTAACAACTACATTATGGGTGGGGGAAACTAACAGCTACAGTTTGGGTGTGGGAAACTAAAAACTACAGTATGAGTTGTGTAACTAACAATTACAGTATGAGTGGGGGAAACTAACAACTGCACCATGGGTGGGTGAAACTAAAACCTACAGTATGAGTGGGGAAACTAACACATACAGAATGAGTGCGGGAAACTAACAACTAGAGTAGGAATGGGGAAAACTAAACACTACAGTATGGGTGGGGTAAACGAAAAACTACAGTATGGGTGGGGAAAACGCACAACTACAGTTTGAGTGGGGAAACTATCAACAACAGTATGTGTGGGGGAAACTAACAACTACAGAATGAGTGGGGAAACTAACAATTACAGTATGAGTGGGGAAACTAACAATTACAGTATGAGTGGGGGACTCTAACAACTGCAATATGGGTGGGTGACACTAACAACTACATTATGGGTGGGGGAAACTGACATCTACAGTTTGAGTGGGGAAACTAAAAACTACAGTATGAGTTGTGTAACTAACAATTACAGTATGAGTGGGGGAAACTACCAACTATAGTATGAGTGGGGGAAACTAACAACTACAGTATGGGTGGGGGAAACTAACAACTACAGTATGAGTGGGGAAACTAACAACTACAGTATGGGTGGGGGAAACTACCAATTACAGTATGAGTGGGGGAAACTAACAACTACAGTATGAGTGGGGGATACTAACAACTACAGTATGAGTGGGGGATACTAACAACTACAGTATGAGTGGGGGACTCTAACAACTGCACTATGGGTGGGTGACACTAACAACTACAGTATGAGTGGTGATACTAACAACTACAGTATGAGTGGGGGACTCTAACAACTGCACTATGGGTGGGTGACACTAACAACTACAGTATGAGTGGGGAAACTAACAACTACAGTATGAGTGGGGGACTCTAACAACTACAGTATGAGTGGGGAAACTAACAACTACAGTATGGGTGGGGGAAACTAACAACTACAGTATGAGTGGGGGGAAATAAAAGCTACAGTTTGGGTTGTAAAATTAACAATTACAGTATGAGTGGGGGATTCTAACAACTGTACAATGGGTGGGTGAAACTAACAACTACAGTATGAGTGGGGAAACTAACAACTACAGTATGAGTGGGGAAACTAACAACTACAGTATGAGTGGGGGTAATTAACAATTACAGTATGGGTGGGGGGAAATAAAAGCTACAGTATGGGTTGTAAAACTAACAACTTCAGTATGAGTGGGGGAAACTAACAACTACAATATGTGTGGGGGAAATAAACAACTACAGTATAGGTGGGGGAAACTAACAACTAAAGTATGGGTTGGGGAAAACAAACAACTACAGTATGGGTGAGAGAAAATAACAACTACAGTATAGGTGGGTGAAACTAACAAGTACAGTATGGGTGGGGAAATGAACAACTACAGAATGGATGGGGAAACTAACAACTACGGTATGGGCGGGGGAAACTAACAACTACAGTATGGGTGGGGAAAATGAACAACTATAGTATGGATGGGTGAAACTAACAACTACAGTATGGGTGGGGGAAACTAACAAGTACAGTATGGGTGGGGGAAACTAACAACTACAGTATGGGTTTGGAAACTAACAACTACAGCATAAGTGGAGGACTATAACAACTGCAGCATGGGTGGGGTAACTAACAACTACAGCATGAGTGGGATAAACTAAGAACTACGGTGTGAGTGGGGGAATCTAAAAACTACAGTATGGGTGGGGGTAACTAACAACAACTGTATGAGTGGGGAAACTAACAACTACAGTATGGGTTGAATAATCTAACAACTACAGTATGAGTGGGGGAAACTAACAACTACATTATGGGTGGGGGAAACTAACAACTACAGTATGAGTGGGGGGAAACTAACAACTACAGTATGGAAATGGGAAACTAACAACTACAGTTTAGGTTGGGGAAACTAACAACTACAGTCTGACTGGGGGATACTAACAACTACAGAATGAGTGCGGGAAACTAACAACTACAGTATGAGTGGGGGAAACTAACCACTACAGTATGAGTGGGGGAAACTAACAACTACAGTATGAGTGGGGGAAACTAACCACTACAGTATGAGTGGGGGAAACTAACAACTACGGTGTGAGTGGGGGAAACTAACAACTACGGTATGTGTGGAGGAAACGAACCACTACAGTATGAGTGGTGGAAACTAACAACTACGGTGTGAGTGGGAGAATCAAACAACTACAGTATGGGTGGGGGTAACTAACAACAACAGTATGAGTGGGGGATCTAACAACTTCAGTATGAGCGGGGGAAACTAACAACTACCGTATGAGTGGGGAAAGTAACAACTACAGTATGGGTGGGGGAAACTAACAACTACAGTATGGGTGGGGGAAACTAACAACTGCACAATGGGTGGGTCAAACTAACAACTACAGTATGAGTGGGGAAACTAGCAACTACAGTATGGGTGGGGTAAACTAACAACTACAGTATGAGTGGGGGAAACTAACAACTACAGACTGAGTGGGGAAATGAGTGTGGGAAACTAACAACTAAAGTATGGGTTGGGGAAACTAACAACTACAGTATGGGTGGGAGAAACTAACACCTACATTATGAGTGGGGAAATTAACAACTACAGTATGAGGGTGGGAAACTAACAACTAAAGTATGGGTTGGGGAAACTAACAACTACAGTATGGGTGGGGGAAACTAACACCTACATTATGAGTGGGGAAATTAACAACTACAGTATGAGGGTGGGAAACTAACAACTAAAGTATGGGTTGGGGAAACTACCAACTACAGTATGGGGTGGGGTAAACTAACAATTACAGTATGAGTGGGGGAAACTAACAATTACAGTATGAGTGGGGGACTCTAACAACTGCACTATGGGTGGGTGACACTAACAACTACATTATGGGTGGGGGAAACTAACAGCTACAGTTTGGGTGTGGGAAACTAAAAACTACAGTATGAGTTGTGTAACTAACAATTACAGTATGAGTGGGGGAAACTAACAACTGCACCATGGGTGGGTGAAACTAAAACCTACAGTATGAGTGGGGAAACTAACACATACAGAATGAGTGCGGGAAACTAACAACTAGAGTAGGAGTGGGGAAAACTAAACACTACAGTATGGGTGGGGTAAACGAAAAACTACAGTATGGGTGGGGAAAATGCACAACTACAGTTTGAGTGGGGAAACTATCAACAACAGTATGTGTGGGGGAAACTAACAACTACAGAATGAGTGGGGAAACTAACAATTACAGTATGAGTGGGGAAACTAACAATTACAGTATGAGTGGGGGACTCTAACAACTGCAATATGGGTGGGTGACACTAACAACTACATTATGGGTGGGGGAAACTGACATCTACAGTTTGAGTGGGGAAACTAAAAACTACAGTATGAGTTGTGTAACTAACAATTACAGTATGAGTGGGGGAAACTACCAACTATAGTATGAGTGGGGGAAACTAACAACTACAGTATGGGTGGGGGAAACTAACAACTACAGTATGAGTGGGGAAACTAACAACTACAGTATGGGTGGGGGAAACTAACACCTACATTATGAGTGGGGAAATTAACAACTACAGTATGAGGGTGGGAAACTAACAACTAAAGTATGGGTTGGGGAAACTACCAACTACAGTATGGGGTGGGGTAAACTAACAATTACAGTATGAGTGGGGGAAACTAACAATTACAGTATGAGTGGGGGACTCTAACAACTGCACTATGGGTGGGTGACACTAACAACTACATTATGGGTGGGGGAAACTAACAGCTACAGTTTGGGTGTGGGAAACTAAAAACTACAGTATGAGTTGTGTAACTAACAATTACAGTATGAGTGGGGGAAACTAACAACTGCACCATGGGTGGGTGAAACTAAAACCTACAGTATGAGTGGGGAAACTAACACATACAGAATGAGTGCGGGAAACTAACAACTAGAGTAGGAGTGGGGAAAATTAAACACTACAGTATGAGTGGGGAAACTAACAACTACAGTATGGGTGGGGGAAACTACCAATTACAGTATGAGTGGGGGAAACTAACAACTACAGTATGAGTGGGGGATACTAACAACTACAGTATGAGTGGGGGATACTAACAACTACAGTATGAGTGGGGGACTCTAACAACTGCACTATGGGTGGGTGACACTAACAACTACAGTATGAGTGGGGATACTAACAACTACAGTATGAGTGGGGGACTCTAACAACTGCACTATGAGTGGGTGACACTAACAACTACAGTATGAGTGGGGAAACTAACAACTACAGTATGAGTGGGGGACTCTAACAACTGCACTATGGGTGGGTGACACTAACAACTACAGTATGAGCGGGGAAACTAACAACTACAGTATGGGTGGGGGAAACTAACAACTACAGTATGAGTGGGGGGAAATAAAAGCTACAGTTTGGGTTGTAAAACTAACAATTACAGTATGAGTGGGGGATTCTAACAACTGTACAATGGGTGGGTGAAACTAACAACTACAGTATGAGTGGGGAAACTAACAACTACAGTATGAGTGGGGAAACTAACAACTACAGTATGAGTGGGGGTAACTAACAATTACAGTATGGGTGGGGGGAAATAAAAGCTACAGTATGGGTTGTAAAACTAACAACTTCAGTATGAGTGGGGGAAACTAACAACTACAATATGTGTGGGGGAAATAAACAACTACAGTATAGGTGGGGGAAACTAACAACTAAAGTATGGGTTGGGGAAAACAAACAACTACAGTATGGGTGAGAGAAAATAACAACTACAGTATAGGTGGGTGAAACTAACAAGTACAGTATGGGTGGGGAAATGAACAACTACAGAATGGGTGGGGAAACTAACAACTACGGTATGGGCGGGGGAAACTAACAACTACAGTATGGGTGGGGAAAATGAACAACTATAGTATGGATGGGTGAAACTAACAACTACAGTATGGGTGGGGGAAACTAACAAGTACAGTATGGGTGGGGGAAACTAACAACTACAGTATGGGTTTGGAAACTAACAACTACAGCATAAGTGGAGGACTATAACAACTGCAGCATGGGTGGGGTAACTAACAACTACAGCATGAGTGGGATAAACTAAGAACTACGGTGTGAGTGGGGGAATCTAAAAACTACAGTATGGGTGGGGGTAACTAACAACAACTGTATGAGTGGGGAAACTAACAACTACAGTATGGGTTGAATAATCTAACAACTACAGTATGAGTGGGGGAAACTAACAACTACATTATGGGTGGGGGAAACTAACAACTACAGTATGAGTGGGGGAAAATAAGAACTAAAGTATGATTGGGGAAACTAACAGCTACAGTATGGGTGTGGGAATCTAAAAACTACAGTATGAGTTGTGAAACTAACAATTACAGTATTAGTGGGGGAAACTAACAATTACAGTATGTGTGGGGAAACTAACAACTACAGTATGGGTGGAGAAAAAAAACAACTAGAGTATGAGTGGGGGAATCTAAAAACTACAGTATGGGTGGGGGTAACTAAAAACAACATTATGAGTGGGGGATCTAACAACAACAGTATTGGTGGAGGAAACTAACAACTACAGTATGGGTGGAAGAATCTAACATCTACAGTACGAGTGCGGGAAACTAACAACTACAGTATGATTGGGGAAACTAACAACTACAGTACGAGTGGGGGAAACTAACAACTACAGTATGAGTGGGGAAAGTAACAACTACAGTATGAGTGGGGAAACTAACAACTACATTATGGGTGGAAGAAACTAACATCTACAGTACGAGTGGGGGAAAGTAACAACTACAGTATGGGTGGGGGAAACTAACAACTACAGTATGGTAGGGGGAATCTAACAACTACATTTAGGTTGGGGAAACTAACAACTACAGTATGACTGTGGGAAACTAACAACTACAGTATGGGTGGGGGAAACTAACAACTACAGTATGAGTGGGGAAACTAACAACTACAGTATGGTAGGGGGAATCTAACAACTACATTTAGGTTGGGGAAACTAACAACTACAGTATGACTGGGGGATTCTGACAACTACAGTATGGGTGGGGGAAACTAACAACTAAAGTATGAGTGGAGGAAACTAACAACTACAGAATGGGTGGGGAAACTAACAACTACAGTATGAGAGGGGGAAACTAACAACTAGAGTATGGGTGGGGAAAACTAACAACTACAGTATGAGAGGGGGGAACTAACAACTACAGTATGGGTGGGTGAATCTAACACCTACAGTGTGGTTGGAGGAAACTAACAACTTGTCACGCCCTGGCTCTGGGGACTCTTATATGTTGAGCCAGGGAGTGTAGGGTCTATGTTTTCTGTTCTATGTTCAGTTTCTAGTTCATGTGTTTTCTAGGTTGGCCAGGGTGGTTCTCAATCAGAGGCAACGAGAATCAGCTGTTGCTTGTTGTCTCTGATTGGGAACTATACTTAGGCAGCCTGTTGTGCACTTGTGTTTTGTGGGATCTTGTTCCGTGTTGGTTTGTGTTCATGACCGAGGACTTCACGTTTCGTTTTGTTGCTTTTTATTTTGTATCGTGTTGCTAGTACACTATTAAAAGAGATGTACGCATATCACGCTGCGCCTTGGTCCAATCATTATGACGAGCGGGACAGAAGGT
Source organism: Coregonus lavaretus (assembly GCF_964263955.1). Classification (NCBI taxonomy): domain Eukaryota; kingdom Metazoa; phylum Chordata; class Actinopteri; order Salmoniformes; family Salmonidae; genus Coregonus; species Coregonus lavaretus. The sequence continues at coordinate 127,531 of NW_028164682.1, forward strand.
CCCACCAAAACAGGACCAAGCAGCATGTTTCGGAGCAAATGCCGGGTAAGGAGCTGGAGAAGTTGGCGATGGCCCAGGTGGGCCAATGGTGGTCCTGGGAAGACATGTTCGCGGGCAAAGGGCCATGGGCAAAGGTTAAAGCCCTGGCGAGAGAGGAGGTACGGCGCCAACAGTGTCATTGTCGGACAGGCGAGAGGCATCCCCAGAAATTTTTTTTTTGGGGGGGGGGGCACACGACATGGACGACGGGGCTGCTGGAGGCAGCTACAGGGCGTATCTGCAGAATAAGAGAGGAGGCCACCAGGTTACGGGGGCTATTGGTCATGAGGGAGCAGGAGTTAGTTGCTGAGAGGGAGAAGCTACTGGAGGCGATAAGGGAGAAGGAGAGAGTAGAGGCACGGCGAGAGGAACTGAGTAGGCAGCAGAGGGAGCGGAGGTTTATGAGGAAACCCAGTCCCGCTCCTCGCACCAAGCAAGAGGTGTGTGTCACCAGTCCGGTCCGGCCCGTTCCTGATCCACGCACTAAGTTAGTGGTGCGTGTTCCCAGTCCGGTCCGACCCGTTCCTGCTCCCTGCACTATGTTAGTGGTGCGTGTTCCCAGTACGGCCCATCCCGTTCCTGCTCCCCGCACTAAGTTAGTGGTGCGTGTTCCCAGTACGGCCCAACCCGTTCCTGCTCCCCGCACTAAGTTAGTGGTGCGTGTTCCCAGTCCGGCCCGGCCTGTTCCTGCTCCCCGCACCAAGCCTATGGTGCGCGTTGCCAGCCCGGCCCGGCCTGTTCCTGCTCCCCGCACCAAGCCTGTGGTGAGCGTCGCCAGCCCGGCCCGGCCCGTTCCTGCTCCCCGCACCAAGACAATGGTGCGCGTCGCCAGCCCGGTCCAGCCCGTCCCTGCTCCCCGCACCAAGCCTGTGGTGCACGTCGTCAGTCCGGCACAGCCCGTGCCTGTTTCACCGGTGCCTGGTCAGGTACCGGTCAGCTGCTCCACACCGGAGCCTAAGCAATCCGCTCCACCGATGTCCAGTCCAGCTCCAGCCAGCGGGGCCAGACCAGACCAGGGGCGCTACGGGGGGGTTGTTAGAGGGTGGTGGTCACGCCCGGAGCCGGATCCGCCTCCGAGGCGGAATGCCCACCCGGCCCCTCCCCTGTTGGGTTTATGTTGGCGCGGTCGCAGTCCGCACCTTTGGGGGGGGGGGGGGGGGGTACTGTCACGCCCTGGCTCTGGGGACTCTTATATGTTGAGCCAGGGTGTGTAGGGTCTATGTTTTGTGTTCTATGTTCAGTTTCTAGTTCATGTGTTTTCTAGGACGGCCGGGGTGGTTCTCAATCAGAGGCAACGAGAATCAGCTGTTGCTTGTTGTCTCTGATTGGGATCCATACTTAGGCAGCCTGTTGTGCACTTGTGTTTTGTGGGATCTTGTTCCGTGTTGGTTTGTGTTCATGACCGAGGACTTCACATTTCGTTTTGTTGTTTTGTATTTTGTATCGTGTTGCTAGTACACTATTAAAAGAGATGTACGCATATCACGCTGCGCCTTGGTCCAATTATTATGACGAACGTGACACAACTACAGTTTGGGTGGGGGAAACTAACAACTACGGTATGGGTGGGGCAACTAACAACTACAGTATGGGTGGGGGAAACTAACAACTACAGTATGGGTGGGGGAAACTAAAAACTACAGAATGAGTGGGGAAACTACCATCTACCAACAGCCCTCTAACCTATTGTACTATTATGTGTGTTTTTCCGCGTTATTTGTAATTTATTTTGTACATAATGTTTCTGCCATCGTCTCTTATAACCAAAAAGAGCTTCTGGATATCAGGACAGCGAATACTTACCTCGTATTGGACAAATAATTTTTCTTCAACGAGGCGGCCGCGAAGGATATCCTACAGACACCCGACAAGGCCCAAATCCCCGTCATTTGCATGAGGAAGGGACGGAGATATCGTGGACGTAGGTCGGGGTGCCTTGTAAGGATCCGACGGCGAGCGAGTAAACTGCCGCTCCCATCAATCCTATGAGCCAATCTTCAATCATTGGAAAATAAATTGGATGACCTAAGATTACGGTTATCCTACCAACGGGACATTAAAAACTGTAATATCTTATGTTTCACCGAGTCGTGGCTGAACGACGACATGGATAACATACAGCTAGCGGGCCATACGCTACATCGGCAGGATAGAACAACTGACTCCGGTAAGACAAGGGGTGGCAGTCTGTGTATATTTGTAAACTACAGCTGGTGCACAAAATCAAACACTAAGGAAGTCTCAAGGTTTTGCTCGCCTGAGGTAGAGTATCTTATGATAAGCTGTTGACCACACTATTTACCAAGAGAGTTTTCATATATATTTTTTCATAGCTGTCTATTTACCACCACAAACCAATGCTGGCATTAAGATTGCACTGAATGAGCTGTATAAGGCCATAAGTCAACAGGAAAACGCTCATCCAGAGGCAGCGCTCCTAGTGGCCGGGGACTTTAATGCAGGGAAACTTAAATCCGTTCTACCTAATTTCTACCAGCATGTTAAATGTGCAACCAGAGGAAAAAAACTCTAGACCACCTTTACTCCACACACAGAGACGCATACAAAGCTCTCCATCACCCTCCATTTGGCAAATCTGACCATAACTCTATCCTCCTGATTCCTGCTTATAAGCAAAAACTAAAGCAGGAAGCACCAGTGACTCGGTTAATAAAAAAGTGGTCCGATGACGCAGATGCTAAGCTACAGGACTGTTTTGCTAACACAGACTGGAACATGTTCCGGGATTCTTCAGATAGCATTGAGGAGTACACCACATCAGTCACTGGCTTCATCAATATGTGCATCGATGATGTCGTCCCCACAGTGACCGTACGTACATACCCCAACCAGAAGCCATGGATTACAGGAAACATCCGCACTGAGCTAAAGTGTAGAGCTGCCGCTTTCAAGGAGTGGGACTCTAACCCGGACGCTTATAAGAAATCCCGCTATGCCCTCCGACGAACCATCAAACAGGCAAAGATTAAATACAGGATTAAGATTGAATCGTACTACACCGGCTCTGACGCTCGTCGGATGTGGCAGGGCTTGAAAACTATTACAGACTACAAAGGGAAGCACAGCCGCGAGCTTCCCAGTGACACAAGCCTACCAGACGAGCTAAACCATTTCTATGCTCGCTTCGAGGCAAGCAACACTGAAGCATGCATGAGATCACCAGCTGTTCCGGATGACTATGTGATCACGCTCTCCGTAGCCGATGTGAGTAAGACTTTTAAGCAGGTCAACATTCACAAGGCCGCAGGGCCAGACGGATTACCAGGACGTTTACTCCAAGCATGTGCTGACCAACTGGCAAGTGTCTTTACTGACATTTTCAACATGTCCCTGACTGAGTCTGTAATACCAACATGTTTCAAGCAGACCACCATAGTCCCTGTGCCCAAGGACACTAAGATAACCTGCCTAAATGACTACCGACCCGTAGCACTGACGTCTGTAGCCATGAAGTGCTTTGAAAGGCTGGTCATGGCTCACATCAACACCATTATCCCAGAAACCCTAGACCCACTCCAATTTGCATACCGCTCCAACAGATCCACAGATGATGCAATCTCTATTGCACTCCACACTGCCCTTTCCCACCTGGACAAGAGGAACACCTACGTGAAAATGCTATTCATTGACTAAAGCTCAGCATTCAACACCATAGTGCCCTCAAAGCTCATCACTAAGCTAAGGATCCTGGGACTAAACACCTCCCACTGCAATTGGATCCTGGACTTCCTGACGGGCCGCCCCCAGGTGGTAAGGGTAGGTAACAACACATCTGCCACACTGATCCTCAACACGGGGGCCCCTCAGGGGTGCGTGCTCATTCCCCTCCTGTACTCCCTGTTCGCCCATGACTGCATGGCCAGGCACGACTCCAACACCATCATTAAGTTTGCCGACGACACAACAGTGGTAGGCCTGATCACCGACAACAATGAGACAGCCTATAGGGAGGAGGTCAGAGACCTGGCCGTGTGGTGCCAAGATAACAACCTCTCCCTCAACGTGACCAAGACAAAGGAGATGATTGTGGACTACAGGAAAAAAAAGAGGACTGAGCACGCCCCCATTCTCATCGACGGGGCTGTAGTGGAACAGGTTGAGAGCTTCAAGTTCCTTGGTGTCCACATCACCAACGAACTATCATGGTCCAAACACACCAAGACAGTCATGAAGAGGGCACGACAAAGCCTATTCCCCCTCAGGAGACTGAATAGATTCGGCATAGGTCCTCAGATCCTCAAAAAATTATACTGCTGCACCATCGAGAGCATACTGACTGGTTGAATCACCGCCTGGTATGGCAACTGCTTGGCCTCCGACCGCAAGGCACTACAGAGGATAGTGCGTACGGCCCAGTACATCACTGGGGCCAAGCTTCCTGCCATCCAGGACCTCTATACCAGGCGGTGTCAGAGGAAGGCCCTCAAAATTGTCAAAGACTCCATCCACCCTAATCATAGAATGTTCTCTCTGCTACCGCACGGCAAGCGGTACCGGAGTGCCAAGTCTAGGTCAAAAAGTCTTCTCAACAGCTTCTACCGCCAAGCCATAAGACTCCTGAACAGCTAATCATGGCTACCCGGACTATTTGCACTGCCCCCACACCCCATCTTTTTACGCTGCTGCTACTCTGTTAATGATTTATGCATAGTCACTTTAACTCTACCCACATGTACATATTACTTCAACTACCTCAACTAGCCAGTGACCCCGAATATTGATTCTTCACCGGTACCCCCTTGTATATATAGCCTACCTACTGTTATTTTATTTTACTTCTGCTCTTTTTTCTCAACACTTTTTTGTTGTTGTTTTATTTAAAAAAATTTATTAAAAATAAATGCACTGTTGGTTAAGGGCTGTAAGTAAGCATTTCACTGTAATGTCTGCACTTGTTGTATTCGGCGCATGTGGCCAATAAAATTTGATTTGATTTGATTTGAACTACAGTATGGGTGGGGGAAACGAACAATTACAGTATGAGTGGGGGACTCTAACAACTACAGTAAGGGTGTGGGAAACTAAAAACTACAGTATGACTTGTGAAACTAACAATTACAGTATGAGTGGGGGAAACTAACAATTACAGTATGAGTGGGGAAACTAACAACTACAGTATGGGTGGGGGAAACTAACAGCTACAATATGAGTGGGGAAACTAACTACTACAGTACGACAGGGGGAAAATAACAACTACAGAATGAGTGCGGGAAACTAACAACTACAGTATGAGTAGGGGAAATAACAACTACAAAATGAGTTGGGAAACTAACAACTACACTATGAGTGGGGAAACTAACAACTACAGTAAGAGTGTGGGAAACTAAAAACTACAGTATGAATTGTGAAACTAACAATTACAGTATGATTGGTGAACACTAACAATTACAGTATGATTGGGGAAACTAACAACTACAGTATGGGTGGGGGAAAATAACAACTACAGTATGAGTGGGGAAACTAACAAATACAGTATGACAGGGGAAACTAACAACTACAGAATGATTGCGAGAAACTAACAACTACAGTATGAGTGGGGGAAATTAACAATTACAGTATGGGTTGGGTAAACTAACAACTACAGTGTGGGTGGGGAAACTAACAACTACAGTATGGGTGGGTGAAACTAACAACTACAGTATGAGTGGGGGAAAATAAAAACCACAGTATGAGTGGGGAACCTAAAAACTACAGTATGGGTGTGGGAAACTAACAACCACATTATGGGTTGGGTAAACTAACATCTACAGCATGGGTGGGGGAAACTAACAACTACAGTGTGGGTGGGGAAACTAACAACTACAGTATGGGTGAGATAATATAACAACTACAGTATGGGTGGGGAAACTAACAGCTACAGTATGGGTGGGGGAAACTAACAACTACAGTATGAGTGGGGAACCTAAAAACTACAGTATGGGTGTGGGAAACTAACAACCACATTATGGGTTGGGTAAACTAACAACTACAGCATGGGTGGGGGAAACTAACAACTACAGTGTGGGTGGGGAAACTAACAACTACAGTATGGGTGAGATAAAAGAACAACTACAGTATGGGTGGGGGAAACTAACAACTACATTATGGGTTGGGTAAACTAACAACTACAGCATGGGTGGGAGTTACTAACAACTACAGTGTGGGTGGGGTAAACTAACAACTACAGTATGGGTGGGAGAAACTAACAACTACAGTACGGGTGGGGGAAACTAACAATTACAGTATGGGTGGGGAAACTAACAACTACAGTGTGGGTGGGGAAACTAACAACTACAGTGTGGGTGAGAGAAACTAACAACTACAGTATGGGTGGGGGAAACTAACAACTATATTTTGGGTTGGGTAAACTAACAACTACAGCATGGGTGGGGGAAACTAACAACTACAGTGTGGGTGGGGAAACTAACAACTACATTATGGGTGAGAGAAACTAACAACTACATTATGGGTGGGAGAACCTAACAACTACAGTACGGGTGGGGAAACTGACAACTACAGTATGAGTGGGGGAAACTAACAACTACAGCATGGGTGGGGGAAACTAACAACTACAGTATGGGTAGGGTAAAAAATAACAACTACAGTATCGGTTGGGTAAACTAACAACTACAGTATGGGTGGGGAAATTAACAACTACAGTATAGGTGGGGAAAACTAACAACTACAGTATGACTGGGGGAAACTAACAACTACAGAATGAGTGCGGGAAACTAACAACTACAGTATGAGTGAGGGAAACTAACAACTACAGTATGGGTGGGTGAAACTAACAACTACAGTATGGGTGGGAAAACTAACAAGTACAATATGGGCGGGAAAATGAACAACTATAGTATGGGTGGAGGAAACTAACAACTACAGTATGGGTTTGGAAACAAACAACTACAGCATAAGTGGGGGACTATAACAACTGCAGCATGGGTGGGGGAAACTAACAACTACAGTATGACTGGGGGACTATAACAACTGCAGCATGGGTGGAGAAAACTAACAACTACAGTATGAGTGGGGGAATCTAAAAACTACAGTATTGGTGGGGGAAACTAACAACTACAGTATGGGTGGAAGAAACTAACATCTACAGTACGAGTGGGGGAAACTAACAACTACAGTATGATTGGGGAAAGTAACAACTACAGAATGAGTGCGGGAAACTAACAACTACAGTATGAGTGAGGGAAACTAACAACTACAGTATGGGTGGGTGAAACTAACAACTACAGTATGGGTGGGAAAACTAACAAGTACAATATGGGCGGGAAAATGAACAACTATAGTATGGGTGGAGGAAACTAACAACTACAGTATGGGTAGGGTAAAAAATAACAACTACAGTATCGGTTGGGTAAACTAACAACTACAGTATGGGTGGGGAAATTAACAACTACAGTATAGGTGGGGAAAACTAACAACTACAGTATGACTGGGGGAAACTAACAACTACAGAATGAGTGCGGGAAACTAACAACTACAGTATGAGTGAGGGAAACTAACAACTACAGTATGGGTGGGTGAAACTAACAACTACAGTATGGGTGGGAAAACTAACAAGTACAATATGGGCGGGAAAATGAACAACTATAGTATGGGTGGAGGAAACTAACAACTACAGTATGGGTTTGGAAACAAACAACTACAGCATAAGTGGGGGACTATAACAACTGCAGCATGGGTGGGGGAAACTAACAACTACAGTATGACTGGGGGACTATAACAACTGCAGCATGGGTGGAGAAAACAAACAACTACAGTATGAGTGGGGGAATCTAAAAACTACAGTATTGGTGGGGGAAACTAACAACTACAGTATGGGTGGAAGAAACTAACATCTACAGTACGAGTGGGGGAAACTAACAACTACAGTATGATTGGGGAAAGTAACAACTACAGTATTGTTGGGGAAAACAAACAACTACAGTATGAGTGGGGGAATCTAAAAACTACAGTATTGGTGGGGGAAACTAACAACTACAGCATGAGTGGGGGATTCTAACTACTGCACCATGGGTGGGTGAAACTAACAACTACATTATGACTGTGGGAAACTAACAACTACAGTATGGGTTGGGAAACTAACAACTACAGTATGGGTGGGGAAACTAACAACTACAGTATGGGTGGGGGAATCTAACAACTACATTTATGTTGGGGAAACTAACAACTACAGTATGGGTGGGGGAATCTAACATCTACAGTATGGGTGGAAAACTAATAACTACGGTATGGGTGGGGCAACTAACAACTAGAGTATGGCTGGGGAAAACTAAGAACTACAGTATGAGAGGGGAAACTAACAACTACATTATGGGTGGGGGAAACTAACAACTACAGTATGGGTGGGAAACTAATAACTACGGTATGGGTGGGGCAATTAACAACTAGAGTATGGGTGGGGGAAACTAAGAACTACAGTATGAGTGGGGAAACTAACAACTACAGTATGGGTGGGGGAAACTAACAACTACAGTATGAGTGGGGGAAACTAACAACTACAGAATGAGTGGGGAAACTACCATCTACCAACAGCCCTCTAACCTATTGTACTATTATGTGTGTTTTTCCGCGTCATTTGTAATTTATTTTGTACATAATGTTTCTGCCATCGTCTCTTATAACCAAAAAGAGCTTCTGGATATCAGGACAGTGAATACTCACCACGTATTGGACAAATAATTTTTCTTCAACGAGGCGGCCGCGAAGGATATCCTGCAGACACCCGACAAGGCCCAAATCCCCGTCATTCGCATGAGGAAGGGACGGAGATATCGTGGACGTAGGTCGGGGTGCCTTGTAAGGATCCGACGGCGAGCGAGTAAACTGCCGCTCTCATCAATCCTATTAGCCAATCTTCAATCATTGGAAAATAAATTGGATGACCTAAGATTACGGTTATCCTACCAACGGGACATTAAAAATTGTAATATCTTATGTTTCACCGAGTCGTGGCTGAACGACGACATGGATAACATACAGCTAGCGGGCTATACGCTACATCGGCAGGAAAGAACAACTGACTCCGGTAAGACAAGGGGTGGCGGTCTGTGTATATTTGGAAACAACAGCTGGTGCACAAAATCAAACACTAAGGAAGTCTCAATGTTTTGCTCGCCTGAGGTAGAGTTTCTTATGATAAGCTGTAGACCACACTATTTACCAAGAGAGTTTTCATCTATATTTTTCATAGCTGTCTATTTACCACCACAAACCAATGCTGGCATTAAGATTGCACTGAATGAGCTGTATAAGGCCATAAATCAACAGGAAAACGCTCATCCAGAGGCAGCGCTCCTAGTGGCCGGGGACTTTAATGCAGGGAAACTTAAATCCGTTCTACCTAATTTCTACCAGCATGTTAAATGTGCAACCAGAGGAAAAAAACTCTAGACCACCTTTACTCCACACATAGAGACGCATACAAAGCTCTCCCTTGCCCTCCATTTGGCAAATCTGACCATAACTCTATCCTCCTTATTCCTGCTTATAAGCAAAAACTAAAGCAGGAAGCACCAGTGACTCGGTTAATAAAAAAGTGGTCCGATGACGCAGATACTAAGCTACAGGACTGTTTTGCTAACACAGACTGGAACATGTTCCGGGATTCTTCAGATAGCATTGAGGAGTACACCACATCAGTCACTGGCTTCATCAATAAGTGCATCGATGATGTCGTCCCCACATTGACCGTACGTACATACCCCAACCAGAAGCCATGGATTACAGGAAACATCCGCACTGATCTAAAGGGTAGAGCTGTCGCTTTCAAGGAGTGGGACTCTAACCCGGACGCTTATAAGAAATCCCGCTATGCCCTCCGACGAACCATCAAACAGGCAAAGATTCAATACAGGACTAAGATTGAATCGTACTACACCGGCTCTGACGCTCGTCGGATGTGGCAGGGCTTGAAAACTATTACAGACTACAAATGGAAGCACAGCCGCGAGCTTCCCAGTGACACAAGCCTACCAGACGAGCTAAACCATTTCTATGCTCGCTTCGAGGCAATCAACACTGAAGCATGCATGAGAGCACCAGCTGTTCCGGATGACTATGTGAACACGCTCTCCGTAGCCGATGTGAGTAAGACTTTTAAGCAGGTCAACATTCACAAGGCCGCAGGGCCAGACATATTACCAGGACGTTTACTCTGAGCATGTGCTGACCAACTGGCAAGTGTCTTTACTGACATTTTCAACATGTCCCTGACTGAGTCCGTAATACCAACATGTTTCAAGCAGACCACCATAGTCCCTGTGCCCAAGGACACTAAGATAACCTGCCTAAATGACTACCGACCAGTAGCACTGACGTCTGTACCCATGAAGTGCTTTGAAAGGCTGGTCATGGCTCACATCAACACCATTATCCCAGAAACCCTAGACCCACTCCAATTTGCATACCGCTCCAACAGATCCACAGATGATGCAATCTCTATTGCACTCCACACTGCCCTTTCCCACCTGGACCAGAGGAACACCTAAAGTGAGAATGCTATTCATTGACTAAAGCTCAGCATTCAACACCATAGTGCCCTCAAAGCTCATCACTAAGCTAAGGATCCTGGGACTAAACACCTCCCTCTGCAACTGGATCCTGGACTTCCTGACGGGCCGCCCCCAGGTGGTAAGGGTAGGTAACAACACATCTGCCACACTGATCCTCAACACGGGGGCCCCTCAGGGGTGCGTGCTCATTCCCCTCCTGTACTCCCTGTTCGCCCATGACTGCATGGCCAGGCACGACTCCAACACCATCATTAAGTTTGCCGACGACACAACAGTGGTAGGCCTGATCACCGACAACAATGAGACAGCCTATAGGGAGGAGGTCAGAGACCTGGCCGTGTGGTGCCAGGATAACAACCTCTCCCTCAACGTGACCAAGACAAAGGAGATGATTGTGGACTACAGGAAAAAAAAGAGGACTGAGCACGCCCCCATTCTCATCGACAGGGCTGTAGTGGAACAGGTTGAGAGCTTCAAGTTCCTTGGTGTCCATATCACCAAAAAACTATCATGGTCCAAACACACCAAGACAGTCGTGAAGAGGGCACGACAAAGCCTATTCCTCCTCAGGAGACTGAATAGATTCGGCATAGGTCCTCAGATCCTCAAAAAATTATACTGCTGCACCATCGAGAGCATCCTGACTGGTTGAATCACCGCCTGGTATGGCAACTGCTTGGCCTCCGACCGCAAGGCACTACAGAGGATAGTGCGTACGGCCCAGTACATCACTGGGGCCAAGCTTCCTGCCATCCAGGACCTCTATACCAGGCGGTGTCAGAGGAAGGTCCTCAAATTGTGAAAAACTCCATCCACCCTAATCATTGAATGTTCTCTCTGCTACCGCACGGCAAGCGGTACCGGAGTGCCAAGTCTAGGTCCAAAAGACTTCTCAACAGCTTCTACCCCCAAGCCATAAGACTCCTGAACAGCTAATAATGGCTACCCGGACTATTTGCACTGCCCCCCCACCCCATCTTTTTACGCTGCTGCTACTCTGTTAATTATTTATGCATAGTCACTTTAACTCTACCCACATGTACATATTACTTCAACTACCTCAACTAGCCAGTGACCCCGCACATTGATTATGCACCGGTACCCCCCTGTATATATAGCCTCCCTACTGTTATTTTATTTTACTTCTGCTCTTTTTTCTCAACACTTTTTTGTTGTTGTTTTATTTTACTTTTTTATTAAAAATAAATGCACTGTTGGTTAACGGCTGTAAGTAACCATTTCACTGTAATGTCTGCACCTGTTGTATTCGGCGCATGTGGCCAATACAATTTGATTTGATTTGATTTGAATTACAGTATGGGTGGGGGAAACGAACAATTACAGTATGAGTGGGGGACTCTAACAACTGCACTATGGGTGGGTAACACTAACAACTACATTATGCGTGAGGGAAAGTAAGAACTACAGTATGAGTGGGGAAACTAACAACTACAGTAAGGGTGTGGGAAACTAAAAACTACAGTATGACTTGTGAAACTAACAATTACAGTATGAGGGGGGAAACTAACAACTACAGTATGGGTGGGGGAAACTAACAACTACAGTATGAGTGGGGAAACTAACAACTACAGTATGACAGGGGGATACTAACAACTACAGAATGAGTGCGGGAAACTAACAACTACAGTATGAGTGGGGGAAATTAACAACTACAAAATGAGTGGGGAAACTAACAACTACAGTATGGGTGGGGAAACTAACAACTACAGTGTGGGTGGGGGACTCTAACAACTGCACTATGGGTGGGTGAAACTAACAACTACAGTATGACAGGGGAAACTAACAACTACAGAATGATTGCGGGAAACTAACAACTACAGTATGAGTGGGGGAAATTAACAACTACAGTATGGGTTGGGTAAACTAACAACTACAGTATGGGTTGGGGAAAATAAAAACCACAGTATGAGTGGGAAACTAACAACTACATTATGGGTTGGGTAAACTAACAACTACAGCATGGGTTGGGAAAACTAACAACTACAGTGTGGGTGGGGAAACTAACAACTACAGTATGGGTGAGAGAAACTAACAACTACAGTATGGGTGGGGGAAACTAACAACTACATTATGGGTTGGGTAAACTAACAACTACAGCATGGGTGGGGGAAACTAACAACTACAGTGTGGGTGGGGAAACTAACAACTACAGTATGGGTGGGGGAAACTAAGAACTACAGTATGGGTGAGAGAAACTAACAACTACAGTATGGGTGAGAGAAACTAACAACTACAGTATGGGTGAGAGGTAACCCATACTGTACTCCATACTGTAATTCATACTGCAATTCATACACTACTCACCATACTGTACTCCATACTGTACTCCATACTGTACTCCATACTGTACTCCATGCTGTAATCAATGCTGTACTCCATACTGTAATCAATGCTTTACTCCATACTGTAATCAATGCTGTACTCCATACTGTAATTTATACTGTACTCACCATACTGTATTCACCATTTTGTATGCCATACTGTAATTCATACTGTAATCCTTACTGTACTCCCCATACTGTGCACCTCATACTATACCCCATACTGTAATTCATACTGTACTCCATACTGTACTCACCCTACTGTACTCACCGTACTGTACTCACGTACTGTACTCCATTTTGTAATTCATACTCTATTCCATACTGTATTCCATACTGTAATTTATACTGTACTCCATAATGTACTCACCATAGAGTACTCACCATACTGTACCCCATACTGTACTCCCCATACTGTACAATGACGCACATACACACTGACACATACACACTGACACATACACACTGGCACATACACACTGGCACATACACACTGACACATACACACTGACACATACACACTGACACATACACACTGGCACATACACACTGGCACATACACACTGACACATACACACTGGCACATACACACTGACACATACACACATACACACTGACACATACACAATGACACACTGACACATACACACTGACATAATGAGGAACGATAACTTGGCTATATACACGGGGTACCAGTACCAAGTCGATGTGTAGGGTTACAAGGTAATTGAGGTAGATATGAGCATATAACTAGGAATAAAGTGACAGTTAATAAACAGTAGCAGCAGCGTATGTGATGAGTCAAAAAAGTTAGTGCAAAAAGGGCCAATGCAGATTGTCCGGTTAGCTATTTGGTTAACTATTTAATTAAATATGTAGCCGTTTTTTGGCTTAGGGGTAGAAGCTGTTCAGGGTCCTGTTGGTTCCAGACATTGGTACTTTTTACATTTTAGTCATTTAGCAGACACTTTTATCCAGAGCGACTTACAGTTAGTGAGTGCATACATAACCCATCTGTCTATCTCCTCATTTGAATTCCATGCTGTCACAGTCACTAGCCCATTTAAGCTTAATATCCTTGTCATCTATCGCCCTCCAGGTTCCCTTGGAGAGTTCATCAACGAGCTTGACGCCTTGATAAGTTCCTTTCCTGAGGATGGCTCACCCCTCACAGTTTTGGGGGATTTCAACCTCCCTATGTCCACGTTTGACTCATTTCTCTCTGCCTCCTTCTTTCCACTCCTCTCCTCTTTTGACCTCACCCTCTCACCGTCCCCCCCTACTCACAAGGCAGGCAATACGCTTGACCTCATCTTCACTAGATGCTGCTCCTCTACTAATCTCACTGCAACTCCCCTCCAAGTCTCCGACCACTACTTTGTTTCCTTTTCTCTCTCGCTCTCCTCCCACACTACTCACTCTGCCCCTACACAGATGGTAATGCGCCGCCGCAACCTTCGCTCTCTCTCTCCCACTACTCTCTCCTCTTCCATCCTATCATCTCTTCCCTCTGCTCAATCCTTCTCCCTCCAATCTCCTGATTCTGCCTCCTCAACCCTCCTCTCCTCCCTTTCTGCATCCTTTGACTCTCTGTGTCCCCTATCCTCCCGGCCGGCTCGGTCCTCCCCTCCAGCTCCGTGGCTTGATGACTCACTGCGAGCTCACAGAACAGAGCTCCGGGCAGCGGAGCGGAAATGGAAGAAAACTAAACTCCCTACCGACCTGGCATCTTTTCACTCCCTCCTCTCTACATTTTCTTCATCTGTTTCTGCTGCTAAGGCCACTTTCTACCACTCTAAATTCCAAGCATCTGCCTCTAACCCTAGGAAGCTCCTTTGCCACATTTTCCTCCCTCCTGAATCCTCCTCCCCCCCCCCCCCCCTCCTCTCTCTCTGTGGATGACTTCGTCAACCACTTTGAAAAGAAGGTTGACGACATCCGATCCTCGTTTGTTAAGTCTAATAACACTGCTGGTCCTGCTCACACTGCCCTACCCTATGCTTTGACTTCTTTCTCCCCTCTCTCTCCAGATAAAATCCTGCGACTTGTGACTGCAGGCCGCCCAACAACCTGCCCGCTTGACCCCATCCCCTCCTCCCTTCTCCAGACCATCTCCGGTGACCTTCTCCCCTACCTCACCTCGCTGATCAACTCATCCTTGACCGCTGGCCATGTCCCTTCCGTCTTCAAGAGAGCGAGAGTTGCTCCCCTTCTCAAAAAACCAACACTCGACCCCACTGATGTCAACAACTACAGACCAGTATCCCTTCTTTCTTTTCTTTCCAAAACTATTGAGCGTGCCGTCTTTAGCCAACTCTCTTGCTATCTCTCTCAGAATGACCTTCTTGATCCAAACCAATCAGGTTTCAGGACTGGTCATTCAACTGAGACTGCTCTTCTCTGTGTCACGGAGACTCTCCGCACTGCTAAAGCTAACTCTCTCTCCTCTGCTCTTGTCCTTCTAGACCTGTCTGCTGCCTTTGATACTGTGAACCATCAGATCCTCCTCTCCACCCTCTCCGAGATGGGCATCTCCGGCGCGGCTCACTCCTGGATTGCGTCCTACCTGACCGGTCGCTCCTACCAAGTGGCGTGGCGGGAAGCTGTCTCCGCACCACGTGCTCTCACCACTGGTGTCCCCCAGGGATCGGTTCTGGGCCCTCTCCTTTTCTCCCTATACACCAAGTCACTTGGCTCTGTCATATCCTCACATGGTCTCTCCTATCATTGCTACGCTGACGATACACAACTAATCTTCTCCTTTCCCCCTTCTGATAACCAGGTGGCGAATCGCATCTCTGCATGTCTGGCAGACATATCAGTATGGATGACGGATCACCACCTCAAGCTGAACCCTGGCAAGACGGAGCTGCTCTTCCTCCCGGGGAAGGACTGCCCGTTCCATGATCTCGCCATCACGGTTGACAACTCCGCTGTGTCCTCCTCCCAGAGTGCGAAGAGCCTAGGCGTGACCCTGGACAACACCCTGTCGTTCTCCGCCAACATCAAGGCGGTGACCCGCTCCTGCAGGTTCATGCTCTACAACATTCGGAGAGTGCGACCCTGCCTTACACAGGAAGCGGCGCAGGTCCTGGTCCAGGCACTTGTCATCTCCCGTCTGGACTACTGCAACTCGCTGTTGGCTGGGCTCCCTGCCTGTGCCATTAAACCCCTACAACTCATCCAGAATGCCGCAGCCCGTCTGGTGTTCAACCTTCCCAAGTTCTCTCACGTCACCCCCCTCCTCCGCACACTCCACTGGCTTCCAGTTGAAGCTCGCATCCGCTACAAGACCATGGTGCTTGCCTATGGAGCAGTGAGGGGAACGGCACCTCTGTACCTTAAGGCTCTGATCAGTCCCTACACCCAAACGAGGACATTGCGTTCATCCACCTCTGGCCTGCTGGCTCCCCTTCCTCTGCGGAAGCATAGCTCCCGCTCAGCCCAGTCAAAACTGTTCGCTGCTCTGGCACCCCAATGGTGGAACAAGCTCCCTCACGACGCCAGGACAGCGGAGTCACTCACCACCTTCCGGAGACATTTGAAACCCCACCTCTTTAAGGAATACCTGGGATAGGATAAAGTATTCCTTCTAACCCCCCCCCCCCCCCCCCAAATTGTAAAGTGGTTATCCCACTGGCTATAGGGTGAACGCACCAATTTGTGAGTCGCTCTGGCTAAGAGCGTCTGCTAAATGACGTTAATGTGCCCTTGAGCAAGGCACTTAACCCTAATTGCTCCTGTAAGTCGCTCTGGTTAAGAGCGTCTGCTAAATGACTAAAATGTAAAATATATATATATTTTTATACACTGGTCCCCCGTGGGAATCGAACCCACAACCCTGGCGTTGCAAGCGCCATGCTCTCCCAACTGAGCTACACGGTACTTCTTGCCATGATGTAGCAGAGAGAACAGTCTATGACTTGGGTGGATGGAGTCTTTGACAATTGTTAGGGCCTTCCTCTGACACCGTCTGGTATAGAGGTCCTGGATAGCAGAGAGCTCGGCCTCAGTTATGTACTGGGCCGTACGCACTACCCTCTGTAACGCCTTGCGGTCGGATGCCAAGCAATTGCCATACCAAGTGGTGATGCAGCCAGTCAAGATACTCTCAATGGTGCAGCTGTAGAACATTTGAGGATCTGAGGACCCATGCCAACTGTTCAGTCTCCTGAGGGGGAAGAGGCGTTGTCATGCCCTCTTCACAACTGTGTTGGTGTGTTTGGACCATGACATAACCTTAGTGATGTGGACACAGAGGAATTTGAAGGTCTCGACCCGCTCCACTACAGCCCCGTTGATGTGAATGGGGACATGCTCAGCCCTCCGTTTTCTGTAGTCCACGTTCACCTCCTTTGTCTTAATGAAGTTGAGGGACAGGTTCTTGTCCTGGTACCACACCGCCAGGTGTCTGACCTCCTCCCTATAGGCTGTCTCATCATTGTCGGTGATCAGGCCTACCACCGTTGTGTCGTCGGCAAACTTAATGATGGTGTTGGAGTCGTACGCGGCCACACAGTCGTGGGTGAACAGGAAGTACAGGAGGGGACTAAGCACGCACCCCTGAGGGGCCCCCATGTTGAGGGTCAGCATGGCGGATGTGTTGCTGCCTACCCTCACCACCTGAGGGGCGGCCCGTCAGGAAGTCCAGGATCCAGTTGCAGAGGGAGGTGTTCAGTCCCAGGGTCCTTAGCTTAGTGATGAGCTTGGAGGGCGCTATTGTGTTGAACAATGAGCAAAATTCTCACATAGGTATTCCTCTTGTCCAGGTGGGAGAGGGCAGTGTGGACTGCAATAGAGATAGCGTCATCTATGGATCTGTTGGGGCGGTATGCAAATTAAGAGAGTCCAGGGTGTCTAGGATGATGGTGTTGATGTGAGCCATGACCAGCCTTTCAAAGCATTTCATGGCTACAGATGTAAGCGCTACGGGGCGACAGTCATTTAGACAGGTTACCTTGGTGTTCTTGAGTACTATGGTGGTCTGCTTGAAACATGTAGGTATTACAGACTGGGTCAGGGAGAGGTTGAACATGTCAGTGAAGACACTTGCCAGCTGGTCAGCGCAGGCTCTGAGTATGTGTCCTGGTAATGCGTCTATCCCTGCGGCCTTGTGAATGTTGACCTGTTTAACCTCTATGGGATCGGTGTTGCGTATACGGGACAGTTGAGCTAACGTGCACTAATGTGATTAGCATGACAGTTGTAAGTAACAGCAAACTTTCCAGGACATAGACATGTCTTATATGGGCAGAAAGCTTAGATTCTTGTTAATCTAACTGCACTGTCCAATTTACAGTAGCTATTACAGTGAAAACATACCATGCTATTGTTTGAGGAGAGTGCACAACAGCAACAAAAAGTATCCCGGCAACTGGTTTGATACATTCACCTCTGAAGGTAAATAATGTACTTACAATCAATAAACTTGCTCTGAATTGTCATCCTAAGGGTCCCAGAGATAAAATGTAGCATATTTTTCTTTGATAAAATCTATTTTTATGTTCAATTGTAGGAACTGGGTTCTACAGTTTGAACCCCTGCTGTCTCTGGCTCCACACCCACCACGCCCGGCCATCTAGATGTGTGGAAGTTAGTGTATAAGCTAATAATCCATAATGTATGACATTCCTGGGAGTGTGTAAACTTACATTTTGTATTACCATATCATTTTTGAATGTTCTCTATAGTTATGTACTTGAAAATGTATCAATTGACCAATTCGGCACATTTGGGCAGATTTGATACAAAATAGTCCAGTATTGCAATGCTTCACTGGATCAATCTGAAACTTTGCACACACAATTTAAATTGCGCCTAAACTGCAATATTATATTGTGGCCTTTCTCTTGCATTTCAAAGATGATATAACAAAAAAATAAATAGAAAATGCATGTTTTTTTGTTTGTATTATCTTTTACCAGATCTAATGTGTTATATTCTCCTACATTAATTTCACATTTCCACAAACTTCAAAGTGTTTCCTTTCAAATGGTATCAAGAATATGCATATCCTTGCTTCAGGTCCTGAGCTACAGGCAGTTGGATTTTAGGCGAAAATTGAAAAAAAGGGTCCGATCCTTAAGAGGTTAAAGGTCTAACTCACATCAGCTACGGAGAGTGTGATCAAACAGTCATCTGGAACAGCTGGTGCTCTCATGCATTGTTCCATGTTGCTTGCCTCGAAGCGAGCATAGGAGACAAGGAGGAGGAGGGAGAGGAGGAATAGGAGGAGGGAGACAAGGAGTAGGAGGAGGGAGACAAGGAGGAGGAGGGAGACGAGGAATAGGAGGAGGGAGACGAGGAGTAGGAGGGAGACAGGGAGGAGGAGGAGGAGGGAGACGAAGAGGAGGAGGATGGAGACGAGAAGGAGGAGGAGGGAGACAGGGAGGAGGAGGGAGTCGGGGAGGAGGAGGAGGGAGACGGGGAGGAGGAGGAGGGAGACGTGAAGGAGGATGGAGACAGGGAGGAGGAGGAGGGAGACGGGGAGGAGGAGGGAGACGAAGAGGAGGAGGAGGGAGCGAAGAAGGAGGAGGAGGGAGACAGGGAGGAGGAAGAGGGAGACGGGGAGTAGGAGGAGGGAGACGGGGAGGAGGAGGAGGGAGACGGGGAGGAGGAGGAGGGAGACGGGGAGGAGGAGGAGGGAGACGAGGAGGAGGAGGAGGGAGACAAGGAGGAGGAGGGAGACAGAGAGGAGGAGGAGGAGGAGGGAGACGGGGAGGAGGAGGAGGGAAGCGGGGAGGAGGAGGCAGACAGGGAGAAGGAGCGAGATGGGGAGGAGGAGGAGGAACACGAGGAGGAGGAGGAGGGAGACGAAGAGGAGGAGGGAGACAGGGAGGAGGAGGAGGAGGGAGATGAAGAGGAGGAGGAGGGAGACGAGAAGGAGGAGGAGGGAGACAGGGAGGAGAAGGAGGGAGACGGGCCGGAGGAGGGAGACAAGGAGGAGGAGGGAGACAAGGAGTAGGAGGGAGACGAGGAGGAGGAGGGAGAGGAGGAATAGGAGGAGGGAGACAAGGAGTAGGAGGGAGACGAGGAGGAGGAGGAGGGAGACGAGGAGGAGGAGGAGGGAGACGGGGAGTAGAAGGGAGACGGGGAGGAGGAGGGAGACGAGGAATAGGAGGAGGGAGAGGAGGAGGAGGAGGAGGAGGAGGGAGATGGGGAGGAGGAGGGAGAAGGGGAGGAGGAGGAGGAGGTAGACGAGGAGTAGGAGGGAGACGAGGAGTAGAAGGAGGGAGACGAGGAGTAGGAGGAGGGAGACAAGGAGGAGGAGGGAGATGGGGAGTAGAAGGGAGACGGGGAGGAGGAGGGAGACGAGGAATAGGAGGAGGGAGACGAGGAGTAGGATGGAGACGAGGAGTAGGAGGAGGGAGACAATGAGGAGGAGGAGGGAGATGGGGAGTAGAAGGGAGACAGGGAGGAGGAGGGAGACGAGGAAGGAGGAGGGAGGCAGGGAGGAGGAGGAGGAGGGAGACGGGGAGGAGGAGGAGGAGGAAGACGGGGAGGAGGAGGAGGGACACAAGGAGGAGGAGGTAGACGAGGAGGAGGAGGGAGATGAGGAGGAGGAGGGAGACAGGGAGGAGGAGGAGGAGGGAGACGAAGAGGAGGAGGATGGAGACGAGAAGGAGGAGGAGGGAGACAGGGAGGAGGAGGGAGTCGGGGAGGAGGAGGAGGGAGACGGGGAGGAGGAGGAGGGAGACGTGAAGGAGGATGGAGACAGGGAGGAGGAGAAGGGAGACGGGGAGGAGGAGGGAGACGAAGAGGAGGAAGAGGGAGCGAAAAGGAGGAGGAGGGAGACAGGGAGGAGGAAGAGGGAGACGGGGAGGAGGAGGAGGGAGACGGGGAGGAGGAGGAGAGAGACGGGGAGGAGGAGGAGGGAGACGAGGAGGAGGAGGAGGGAGACAAGGAGGAGGAGGGAGACAGGGAGGAGGAGGAGGAGGAGGGAGACGGGGAGGAGGAGGAGGGAAGCGGGGAGGAGGAGGCAGACGGGGAGAAGGAGGGAGATTGGGAGGAGGAGGAGGAACACGAGGAGGAGGAGGAGGGAGGCGAAGAGGAGGAGGGAGACAGGGAGGAGGAGGAGGAGGGAGATGAAGAGGAGGAGGAGGGAGACGAGAAGGAGGAGGAGGGAGACAGGGAGGAGAAGGAGGGACACAGGCCGGAGGAGGGAGACAAGGAGGAGGAGGGAGACAAGGAGTAGGAGGGAGACGAGGAGGAGGAGGGAGAGAAGGAATAGGAGGAGGGAGACAAGGAGTAGGAGGGAGACGAGGAGGAGGAGGGAGAAGGGGAGGAGTAGGAGGGAGACGAGGAGTAGGAGGAGGGAGACGAGGAGGAGGAGGAGGGAGACGGGGAGTAGAAGGGAGACGGGGAGGAGGAGGGAGACGAGGAATAGGAGGAGGGAGACGAGGAATAGGAGGGAGACGAGGAGTAGGAGGAGGGAGACGGGGAGGAGGAGGAGTGAGACGGGGAGGAGGAGGAGGGAGACAGGGAAGAGGAGGAGGGAGACGGGGAGGAGGAGGAGGGAGACGAGGAGGAGGAGGGAGACGAGGAATAGGAGGAGGGAAACGAGGAGTAGGAGGGAGACGAGGAGGAGGAGGGAGAAGGGGAGGCGGAGGAGGAGGTAGACGAGGAGTTGGAGGGAGACGAGGAGTAGGAGGAGGGAGACGAGGAGGAGGAGGGAGATGGGGAGTAGAAGGGAGACGGGAGGAGGAGGGAGACGAGGAATAGGAGGAGGGAGACGAGGAGTAGGAAGGAGACGAGGAGTAGGAGGAGGGAGACGAGGAGTAGGAGGAGGGAGACGATGAGGAGGAGGAGGGAGATGGAGAGTAGAAGGGAGATGGGGAGGAGGAGGGAGACGAGGAAGGAGGAGGGAGACAGGGAGGAGGAAGAGGGAGACAGGGAGGAGGAGGAGGGAGACGAGGAGGAGGAGGAGTGAGACGAGGAGGAGGAGGGAGACAGGGAGAAGGAGGAGGAGGAGGAGGGAGATGAGGAGGAGGAGGGAGACGGGGAGGAGGAGGAGGGAGGCGGGGAGGAGGAGGCAGACGGGGAGGAGGAGGGAGATGGGGAGGAGGACGAGGGACACGAGGAGGAGGAGGGAGACGAGGAGGAGGTGGGAGACAGGGAGGAGGAGGAGGAGGGAGACGAAGAGGAGGAGGAGGGAGACAAGTAGGAGGAGGAGGGAGACAGGGAGGAGGAGGAGGGACACGAGGAGGAGGAGGGAGAGGAGGAGGAGGAGGTTGGACACGAGGAGGAGGAGGAGGGAGAGGAGGAGGAGGAGGGAGACTGGGAGGAGGAAGGAGAATGGGAGAGGCCTCCCTCAAACCTGATGGCTGTGGTCCACAACATCTATGGTTCACACCTGAACCTTCCGTCACCTCTGATGGCTATGGTCCACACCACCACACCATGTATAGCACATACCTGAACCCTCCCTCACCCCTGATGGCTATGGTCCACCCCAGTGTCTCTACAGTACAGACCTGAACCCTCCCTCATCCCTGATGGCTATGGTCCACACAATCTACAGTACAGACCTGAACCCTCCCTCACCCCTGATGGCTATGGTCCACACAATCTACAGTACAGACCTGAACCCTCCCTCAACCCTGAAGGCTATGGTCCACACCATCTACAGTACAGACCTGAACCCTCCCTCACTCCTGATGGCTATGGTCCACACCATCTACAGTACATACCTGAACCCTCCCTCACCCCTGATGGCTATGGTCCACACCATCTACAGTACAGACCTGAACCCTCCCTCACCGCTGATGGCTATTGTCCACACCTGTGTCTCTACAGTACAGACCTGAACCCTCCCTCACCCCTGATGGCTATGGTCCACACAATCTACAGTACAGACCTGAACCCTCCCTCACCCCTGATGGCTATGGTCCACACAATCTACAGTACAGACCTGAACCCTCCCTCAACCCTGATGGCTATGGTCCACACCATCTACAATACAGACCTGAACCCTCCCTCACCCCTGAAGGCTATGGTCCACACCATCTACAGTACAGACCTGAACCTTCCCTCACTCCTGATGGCTATGTTCCACACCATCTATGGTCCCCACCTGAACCCTCCCTCACCCCTGATGGCTATGGTCCACACCATCTACAGTACAGACCTGAACCCTCCCTCACTCCTGATGGCTATGGTCCACACCATCTACAGTACATAACTGAACCCTCCCTCACCCCTGATGGCTATGGTCCACACCATCTACAGTACAGACCTGAACCCTCCCTCACCGCTGATGGCTATTGTCCACACCTGTGTCTCTACAGTACAGACCTGAACCCTCCCTCACCCCTGATGGCTATGCTCCACACCAGTGTCTCTACGGTACAGACCTGAACCCTCCCTCACCCCTGATGGCTATGGTCCACACCATCTACAGTACAGACCTGAACCCTCCCTCACCGCTGATGGCTATTGTCCACACCTGTGTCTCTACAGTACAGACCTGAACCCTCCCTCACCGCTGATGGCTATTGTCCACACCTGTGTCTCTACAGTACAGACCTGAACCCTCCCTCACCCCTGATGGCTATGCTCCACACCAGTGTCTCTACAGTACAGACCTGAACCCTCCCTCACCCCTGATGGCTATGCTCCACACCAGTGTCTCTACAGTACAGACTTGAACCCTCCCTCACCCCTGTGTGCTTTTCTGTCTGTTGAGTTTTGTTCTGCTTTGTCCCTGACTCTAGCCTGGTTCTGACTTGGATCTAGCCTGGTTTTAGTCTGGTTCTGTCCCTGGTTCTGGCCTGGTTGGGCCCCAGAGCACAGCAGGGTAGCAGAGGGTTCTGAGTGACAGTGCGGGGCAGAGACACGGGGAGGGAGTGGTGTGGTCACTCCTCTCCGGCGCCCACTGACTGAGCCCTGGAAATGAATATTTCACATCTCCATATGAATATTTTAGGCATGACAAGCGCATGTAAACAGAAGCAGGCAAAGTGCTCAAATCAACTCAGGAGGGACTATTAAGTCATCAGGCAGGCTGCTGACAGGAGCGGTGCGCTGTGGCAACAGAGGGAAGTCTGCAGACAGTGGGAATCGCTGCCAGACTGCTAATTTAACTTGTCTTTAAAAAACCAACCGATCGATGCTCAACGTGTCACCGTCATCTTACTGACAGGGCGGAGAGGGCAGGCAGGCAGGGGAAGAGGGGAGGGAGGGAGGGAGGGTGTGTGAGGTGAGGTGAAGGAAAGAAGAGATGGTTACTGCCCATCTCCCTTATACCAGAGGACCCTACACGCACACGCGTACTCTCTCTCACACACACATATATACAGTTGGGGAAAAAAGTATTTAGTCAGCCACCAATTGTGCAAGTTCTCCCACTTAAAAAGATGAGAGAGGCCTGTAATTTTCATCATAGGTACACGTCAACTATGACAGACAAATTGAAGAAAATCACATTGTAGGATTTTTAATGAATTTATTTGCAAATTATGGTGGAAAATAAGTATTTGGTCAATAACAAAAGTTTCTCAATACTTTGTTATATCCCCTTTGTTGGCAATGACACAGGTCAAACGTTTTCTGTAAGTCTTCACAAGGTTTTCACACACTGTTGCTGGTATTTTGGCCCATTCCTCCATGCAGATCTCCTCTAGAGCAGTGATGTTTTGGGGCTGTCGCTGGGCAACACGGACTTTCAACTCCCTCCAAAGATTTTCTATGGGGTTGAGATCTGGAGACTGGCTAGGCCACTCCAGGACCTTGAAATGCTTCTTACGAAGCCACTCCTTCGTTGCCCGGGCGGTGTGTTTGGGATCATTGTCATGCTGAAAGACCCAGCCACGTTTCATCTTCAATGCCCTTGCTGATGGAAGGAGGTTTTCACTCAAAATCTCACGATACATGGCCCCATTCATTCTTTCCTTTACACGGATCAGTCGTCCTGGTCCCTTTGCAGAAAAACAGCCCCAAAGCATGATGTTTCCACCCCCATGCTTCACAGTAGGTATGGTGTTCTTTGGATGCAACTCAGCATTCTTTGTCCTCCAAACACGATGAGTTGAGTTTTTACCAAAAAGTTCTATTTTGGTTTCATCTGACCATATGACATTCTCCCAATCCTCTTCTGGATCATCCAAATGCACTCTAGCAAACTTCAGACGGGCCTGGACATGTACTGGCTTAAGCAGGGGGACACGTCTGGCACTGCAGGATTTGAGTCCCTGGCGGCGTAGTGTGTTACTGATGGTAGGCTTTGTTACTTTGGTCCCAGCTATCTGCAGGTCATTCACTAGGTCCCCCCGTGTGGTTCTGGGATTTTTGCTCACCATTCTTGTGATCATTTTGACCCCACGGGGTGAGATCTTGTGTGGAGCCCCAGATCGAGGGAGATTATCAGTGGTCAGTCTTCCATTTCCTAATAATTGCTCCCACAGTTGATTTCTTCAAACCAAGCTGCTTACCTATTGCAGATTCAGTCTTCCCAGCCTTGTGCAGGTCTACAATTTTGTTTCTGGTGTCCTTTGACACTCTTTTGTCTTGGCCATAGTGGAGTTTGGAATGTGACTGTTTGAGGTTGTGGACAGGTGTCTTTTATACTGATAACAAGTTCAAACAGGTGCCATTAATACAGGTAACGAGTGGAGGACAGAGGAGCCTCTTAAAGAAGAAGTTACAGGTCTGTGAGAGCCAGAAATCTTGCTTGTTTGTAGGTGACCAAATACTTATTTTCCACCATAATTTGCAAATAAATTCATTAAAAATCCTACAATGAGATTTTCTGGAGAAAACATTTCTCAATTTGTCTGTCATAGTTGACGTTTACCTATGATGAAAATTACAGGCATTTCTCATCTTTTTAAGTGGGAGAACTTGCACAATTGGTGGCTGACTAAATACTTTTTTCCCCCACTGTATATATATATATATATATATATATATATATATATATATATATATATATATATACATACATATACACACACACACACACACACACACACACACACACACACACACACTTTACACACATTACCCCAAACGCTCTGCTTGCCAACGTCCACCTGTCAAATCCAATAGTTTCTCACTCAATAGGATGAGTGTGTGTGTGCGCACCAGGGGATAAGAGGAGATGCTTGTTATCTCTGGTCGATGGAGAAGAGTGAAGGTGACCCACCACTGCTGTCATTAGGACATGCACCGTCTCTTTAAGGCTCTCTCGCTCTCTCTCTCTCTCTCTCTCACTCATTTCATCAGCAAATGGAAGGAGCCTATGAGAAGACACGGTGCTGACACAGGTATAAAACAGAGGTCTATGCAGCACTAGATGCCTAATGCATTCTGCATTCACACCGAATACACCTGGAACACACACAAACTCACGCACACACATGCTCCATCAGATCTCCATGTCAGCTCACTTTACCCCTCGGAGTTGGTTACCTTGAATCAGGAGTGCCATTTGCTTGCGAAATCGGTTTCATTTCAAAAGCGCTGCTCATTTCACATAGACGCTTCTGCTCTTAGTGGATAAAGCAGCAGCATAATTTTCCTAGGGAAGAGATCTAATGAGAGAGGCACTATAGAAGAACTGTACTCTCTGTGAGTGTATGGGGACAGAGAGCAGAGGCTCCATGGGAGGTGGAAACAGAGAGGATGAATAAACACGCACACTTTTCTTTGTGCTTTAAGCTTCACTTAAAGGCTCATACCTCACAGTGATGGACCTGAGTGGCTGGGAGGGAATGGCACCTCTCAAAGTATTTTCCACCTCACAGTGATGGACCTGAGCGGCTGGGAGGGAATGGTACCTCTCAAGTTATTTCCACCTCACAGTGATGGACCTGAGCGGCTGGGAGGGAATGGTGTCTCTCAAGGCATTTTCCTGTATTGGACTACTGAGCCCATGAACTCCACTGCCACTCCATGCTTGACCTGGCTTCTGGCATTGTGTTGAACATAAGCCATGCCATCAGAATCTATATTGATGCATTATCAGGCAAACCTGGTTAACATTATGCTATATTGATGAGTTATCAGGCAAACCCGGTTAACATTATGCTATATTGATGCATTATCAGGCAAACCTGGTTAACATTATGCTATATTGATGAGTTATCAGGCAAACCTGGTTAACATTATGCTATATTGATGAGTTATCAGGCAAACCTGGTTAACATTATGCTATATTGATGAGTTATCAGGCAAACCTGGTTAACATTACGCTATATTGATGAAGTCTGGGCTGCTGCCTCCAGATTACTGTATACCGCTGCAGCACGGCTTCCAATCTGGCCCACTGCTATTTCAGCACCCTCTCCTCCAATCTGGCCAACTGCTATTTCAGTACCCTCTCCTCCAATCTGGCCCACTGCCATTTCAGCACCCTCTCCTCCAATCTGGCCCACTACTATTTGAGCACCCTCTCCTCCAATCTGGCCCACTGCTATTTCAGCACCCTCTCCTCCAATCTGGCCAACTGTTATTTCAGCACCCTCTCCTCCAATCTGGCCAACTGCTTTTTCAGCACCCTCTCCTCCAATCTGGCCCACTGCTATTTCAGCACCCTCTCCTCCAATCTGGCCCACTGCTATTTCAGCACCCTCTCCTCCAATCTGGCCAACTGTTATTTCAGCACCCTCTCCTCCAATCTGGCCAACTGCTATTTAAGCACCCTCTCCTCCAATCTGGCCCACTGCTATTTCAGCACCCTCTCCTCCAATCTGGCCAACTGTTATTTCAGCACCCTCTCCTCCAATCTGGCCCACTGCTATTTCAGCCCCCTCTCCTCCAATCTGGCCCACTGCTATTTCAGCACCCTCTCCTCCAATCTGGCCCACTGCTATTTCAGCACCCTCTCCACCAATCTGGCCCACTGCTATTTCAGCACCCTCTCCTCCAATCTGGCCAACTGCTATTTCAGCACCCTCTCCTCCAATCTGGCCCACTGCTATTTCAGCACCCTCTCCTCCAATCTGGCCAACTGCTATTTCAGCACCCTCTCCACCAATCTGGCCCACTGCTATTTCAGCACCCTCTCCTCCAATCTAGCCAACTGCTATTTCAGCACCCTCTCCTCCAATCTGGCCCACTGCTATTTCAGCACCCTCTCCTCCAATCTGGCCAACTGCTATTTCAGCACCCTCTCCACCAATCTGGCCCACTGCTATTTCAGCACCCTCTCCTCCAATATGGCCAACTGCTATTTCAGCACCCTCTCCTCCAATAAGGCCCACTACTTTTTCAGCACCCTCTCCACCATCTTCCCTCGCTACCTCTTTACTATCCAATAAACAAAACAAATGTTTAGGCCATATTGATGTAGTCATATTGCCGCCCGCTGGGAACATACTATTTCCACTCTTTCCAACTTTATACATTCTTTATATGTCTCAAACTGTTCTCCTGCCTTTGACCATGGACTTGAACCCCTGGCCTATCTTGTGGTCCTATTAACCTCTTTAGACTGGGTAATCTGAAATGACACCCTGTTCCATATAGTGCCCTATTCCAATGGGGTGCCTTTTGGGAAACAGCCTCTGTTCAGCTCAGATGCTAGCTTACTCTCCACATGACAAGACTGACATCAGTCTCAAACTGGGACAGCTCACAGTGTATCACCACCGAAACCGTTTGGCACGGTTCCCTTGGCGACAGGTCATCTGTGTGCAGAGCGAATGTGACTGAAACAGATGCCCGGCTAAGTGCCTGATTAAAAGTTAATCAGCTGAAGAGGCGTGAATTGTGAGGTGGGCACAAGCCTCCAGCAAGAGGAGGGCCCTGCCAGATGCTCCTCTCCCCACTGAGAGTCCCATGGAGCTGGGCACTGCAGCAGGGGACATGGGCCTCCTGCACAGCAAAGACCAGCCATGTCACTAGAGATGTGCCACTTCCCCCTCCATAACAGTCCTCGGCAGTAGGCCTATGTGTACTGTGCACAGTGCAATTCAGACCAACTAAAATCTAAGAGAAAAAATGATTCCACAATAATTCATCAAAATAGTGTGTTTAACATATACAGTATATACAGTACCAGTCAAAAGTTTGGACACGCCTACTCATTCAAGGGTTTGTCTTTATTTTAACTATTTTCTACATTGTAGAAAAATAGTGAAGACATCAAACCTATGAAATAACACATATGGAATCATGTAGTAACCAAAAAAGTGTTAAACACATTTTTCAAAGTAGAGATTGAGAGTTTTCAAAGTAGCCACCCTTTGCCTTGATGACAGCTTTGCACAATCTTGGCATTCTGTGAACCAGCTTCACCTGGAACGCTTTTCCAACAGTCTTGAAGGAGTTCCCACATTTCCTTCACTCTGCGGTCCAACTCATCCTAAATAATTTAAATGCATTCCAGGTGACCACCTCATGAAGCTGGTTGAGAGAATGCCAAGAGTGTGCAAAGCTGTCATCAAGGCAAAGGATGGCTATTTGAAGAATCTCCCCTCCCTCCTCTCCCTCCCCTCCCTCTCTCCCCTCCCTCTCCCTCCTTCCCTCCTCTCCCTCCCTCCCCCCCTCTCTCCCTCCCTCCCCTCCCTCCCTCCCTCCCTCTCTCACTCCTCTCTCTCCCTCCTCTCCATCCCCTCCCTCTCTCCCTCCCTCCCTCCTCTCCCTCCCTCTCTCCCTCCCTCCCTCCCTCCTTCCTCTCCCTCCTCTCCCTCCTCTTCCTCTTTATCGTGGCCCTGGCTATCAATTCTACCACCTCAGGTTTTAAAAGTGATGGCTCACAGCCTCAATTGTATGCGTTTTTTGTTTAGGCAGAGTCAGGGAAGAGGATATCAGAAGAAAATTAACCATTTTCTTCAAAGCCACCATCCTGGAAATACTCCATATAATACAATAATATGCCATTTAGCAGACGCTTTTATCCAAAGCGACTTACAGTTATGCGTGCATACATTTTTTTTTGTGTGTATGGGTGGTCCCGGGGATCGAACCCACTACCTTGGCGTTACAAGCGCCGTGCTCTACCAGCTGAGCTACAGAGGACCACATCTCCATTGACTCCATCTCCATTGACTCCATCTCCATTGACTCATCTCAGTGAATAAAACATAACAATATTATTTAGATAGAGAATCTATCATTCACTGAAATGAGATGAAAGAGTATTTCCAGAAAAGCTATGGATGAAAACAATGTCTCTGTCTGATTCTTGGTAAGCTATGGATGAAAACAATGTATCTGTCTGATTCTTAGTAAGCTATGGATGAAAACAATGTCTCTGTCTGATTCTTAGTAAGCTATGGATGAAAACAATGTCTCTGTCTGATTCTTGGTAAGCTATGGATGAAAACAATGTCTCTGTCTGATTCTTAGTAAGCTATGGATGAAAACAATGTCTCTGTCTGATTCTTAGTAAGCTATGGATGAAAACAATGTCTCTGTCTGATTCTTGGTAAGCTATGGATGAAAACAATGTCTCTGTCTGATTCTTAGTAAGATCTTGTTAATTGTTTTGCTTCCTTTATCAGACTGAATGGAATGATGTGCAGCTTGGCAGTAATCTCAATGGAGAACCTCAAGGCTGATGGCAGGAATAGAGAAAGCCGTGTAGAGTGTGTGTGTCTGTTCATCTGTGTGTGTGTGTGTGTGTGTGTGTGTGTGTGTGTGTGTGCATGCCTGTGTCTGTATGTGAGTATGTGTGTTCATATGTGTGAGTGTGTGTACCCAGGAGGTGTGAGTTGCCCACCCTGGGTCAACAAGGCAGCAGACAATTATTTACCCACCGATACATTTCATCTGTCTGCCATCACTGATTATGCTGTCAATACTCTGTGGATGAGAGCAGCTGACAATTGACCAGGCCAGATCAATGCCGGCTAATAAGCATGTGATGAAGAAGAATAAAATAGCGACAGTGAAAGAGAGTGAGGGAGAGAGAGAGATACATAGAGAGATTGACAGAGAAAAAGAGAGTGCTACATAGAGATATTGACAGAGAGGGAGAGAGTCAGTTTGATAAAATTCAGTTGTTTCACATCTGGAGGTGTAAGTCCGATGATTGGGGCTGTTATTGGTGGTTTCATGTTAGGCAATCAAGCTTTAGAGCTCTAGATATCAACAAACATCGAAGAAAACGGTTATTTTTCTTCTGATACCCTCTTCCCTGACTCCGCCTGGCCTACCCAGAACAAAAAACGTAAACAATTGAGGCTGCGAGACTTCACTTTTAAAACCGGAGGTGGCAGAATTGATAGCCAGGTCCGCCGTAAAGAAAGGCTCTCTGGTTACTTTTCTGTTTGTGTCGGTAGATCTTCATTCCTTCTTGTCTCCTCCCCTGCCATCGCTCCTGGAGGAACTCGGCTGTCCCTGCTCCTGGAGGAACTCGGCTGTCCCTGCTCCTGGAGGAACTCAGCTGTCTCTGCTCCTGAGATAATAACACAGCCATGTGTCTGTCGAATCGGGTGATCTGACTTTGCGTAAATCACCATATTTTTTTTTTTTTAGGTGTCATTTTCTTTTGCTCAAATTACCTTTTCCATCGCCCTCCCGATCACACAATTGGAGGTGCTCTATGGATACTGATTGAGGCCTTTTCTCTGCCGGCGTCAACACACAGGCGTATTACTGCTAGTGTTTACAACAGCCTTTTATTACATGTTATAATGCCCTGGGTTTGGAGAAAGCCTCAGTGTGAGAGTGAAAGAAACATAGCCTGGATGATGGCTTGATGGATAGATGAATAGATGAGAGAGTGATAGTAAAGGCCAGTAAACCAAGGGGTATGAAATAGATTGTACATGGTTATGGAGAAAGATGACTGGTGTTATAGAGAAAGATGCTAGAAGTATTGAGAAGACATAAATCACTTCTAGGCAAATCCCCGCCTTATCTTAGCTCATTGGTCACCATAGCAACACCCACCCGTAGTATGTGTTCCAGCAGGTATATCTCACTGGTCATCCCCAAAGCCAACACCCCCTTTGGCCGCCATTCTTTCCAGTTCTCTGCTGCAAATGACTGGAACGAACTGCAAAAATCTCTGAAGCTGGAGACACATATCTCCCTCACTATCTTTAAGCATCAGTTGTCAGAGCAGCTTACCGATCACTGCAACTGTACACAGCCCATCTGTAATTAGCCCACCCAACTACCTCATCCCCATATTGTTATTTACATTGTTATTTATTTTGCTCATTTGCACCCCAGTATCTCTATTTGCACATCATCTTCTGCACATCTATCACTCCAGTGTTAATACTACATTTGCACACACTGTATGTAGATTTTCTATTGTGTTATTGACTGTATGTTTTGTTTATTCTATATGTAACTCTGTGTTGTTGTTGTTTTATCGCACTGCTTTGCTTTATCTTGGCCAGGTCGCAGTTGTAAATGAGAACTTGCTCTCAACTGGCTTACCTGGTTAAATAAAGGTGAAAAAAAAAAATATATATAAAAAAAGACAGAGGTTTGGGGAGAAGT
Organism: Coregonus lavaretus; assembly: GCF_964263955.1. Lineage (NCBI taxonomy): Eukaryota > Metazoa > Chordata > Actinopteri > Salmoniformes > Salmonidae > Coregonus > Coregonus lavaretus. The sequence goes on from NW_028164682.1 coordinate 159,836, forward strand.
AACACCTGCACTTGTCTTTTCTTACCAGCTCTGACTGCAGATAGCTACTTTATTGAGGAGAAATGTACTTACAACAGTGGCTTGCGAAAGTATTCACCCCCCTTGGCATTTTTCCTATATTCTTGCCTTACAACGTGGAATTAAAATGGATTTTTTAGGGGCCTGTATCATTTGATTTACACAACATGCCTACCACTTTGAAGATGCAAAATATTTTTTATTGTGAAACAAACAAGAAATAAGACAAAAAATACAGAAAACTTGAGCGTGCATAACTATTCACCCCCCCCCCCCCAAAGTCAATACATTGTAGAGCCACCTTTTGCAGCAATTACAGCTGCAAGTCTCTTGGGGTATGTCTCTATAAGCTTGGCACATCTAGCCACTGGAATTTTTGCACATTCTTCAAGGCAAAACTGCTCCAGCTCCTTCAACTTGGATGGGTTCCGCTGGTGTACAGCAACCTTTAAGTCATACCACAGATTCTCAATTGGATTGAGGTCTGGGCTTTGACTAGGCCATTCCAAGACATTTAAATGTTTCCCCTTAAACCACTGAAGTATGCTTAGGGTCATTGTCCTGCTGGAAGGTGAACATCCGTCCAAGTCTCAAATCTATGGAAGACTGAAACAGGTTTCCCTCAAGAATCCATCATTCCTTCAATTCTGACCAGTTTCCCAGTCCCTGCCGATGAAAAACATTGAGGTTCTCGGGGTGATGAGTGGTGTTGGGTTTGCGCCAGACATAGTGTTTTCCTTTATGGACAAAAAGCTCAATTTGAGTCTCATCTGACCAGAGTACCTTCTTCCCAAATGCCTTTTGGCAAACACCAAACGTGTTTGCTTATTTTTTTTCATTAAGCCATGGCTTTTTTCTGGCCACTCTTCCGTAAAGCCCAGCTCTGTGGAGTGTACGGCTTAAAGTGGTCCTATGAACAGATACTCCAATCTCCGCTGTGGAGCTTTGCAGCTCCTTCAGGGTTATCTTTGGTCTCTTTGTTACCTCTCTGATTAATGCCCTCCTTGCCTGGTCCGTGAGTTTTGGTGGGCGGCCCTCTCTTGGCAGGTTTGTCATGGTGCCATATTCTTTCCATTTTTTAATAACGGATTGAATGGTGCTCCGTGGGATGTTCAAATTTTCTGATAAAACATTTTTAACCCAACCCTGATCTGTACTTTTCCACAACTTTGTCCCTGACCTGTTTGGAGAGCTCCTTGGTCTAATTTGTGCCGCTTGCGTGGTGGTGCCCCTTGCTTAGTGGTGTTGCAGACTCTGGGGCCTTTCAGAACAGGTGTATATATACTGAGATCATGTGACAGATCATGTGACACTTAGATTGCACACAGGTGGACTTTATTTAACTAATCATGTGACTTCTGAAGGTAATTGGTTGCAACAGACCTTATTTAGGGGGATGAATACTTTTGCAAGGCACTGTATGCCTGTGACATGTGGTTGTCCCACCTAGCTATCTGAAGATGAATGCACTAACTGTAAGTCAATCTGGATAAGAGCATCTGCTAAATGACAAAAATGTAAATGTAAAAATATAATTAACTTAAGCCTCCTGCCACTCCAAACCACTAATACCAAAAGCAGAGTGTACCTTCAACTTCTCCTGTTCCAAGCTCTGTGGAGATTTTCTAAAGCAGAGTGTATCTTCAACTTCTCCTGTCCCAGGCTCTGTGGAGATCTTCTAAAGCAGAGTGTACCTTAAACTTCTCCTGTCCCAGGCTCTTTGGAGATCTTCTAAAGCAGAGTGTAACTTCAACTTCTCCTGTCCTAACCTCTAAGGATATCTTCTAAAGCAGAGTGTACCTTCAACTTATCCTGTCCCGGGCTCTGTGGAGATCATCTAAAGCAGAGTGTAGCTTCAACTTCTCCTGCCACAGGCTCTGTGGAGATAATCTAAAGCAGAGTGTAGCTTCAACTTCTCCTGCCACAGGCTCTGTGGAGATCTACTAAAGCAGAGCGTACCATCAACTTCTCCTGTCCCAGGCTCTGTGGAGATCTACTAAAGCACAGTGTACCTTCAACTTCTCCTGTCCCAAGCTCTGTGGGGATCTTATAATGCAGAGTGTACCTTCAATTCTCCTATCCCAAGCTCTGTGGAGATCATCTAAAGCAGAGTGTATCTTCAACTTCTCCTGTCCCAGGCTCTTTGGAGATCTTATAAAGCAGAGTGTACCTTCAACTTATCCTGTCCTAAGCTCTGTGGAGATCTTCTAAAGCAGAGTGTACCTTCAACTTCTCCTGTCCCAAGCTCTGTGGAGATCTTCTAAAGCAGAGTGTACCTTCAACTTCTCCTGTCCAGTCTCTGTCGAGATCTTCTAAAGCAGAGTATACCTTCAACTTCTCCTGACTCAGGCTCTATGGAGATCTTCTAAAGCGGAGTGTACCTTCAACCTCTCTTGTCCCAAGCTCTGTGGGGATCTTATAATGCAGAGTTTACCTTTATTTCTCCTATCACAAGCTCTGTGGAGATCATCTAAAGCAGAGTGTACTTCAACCTCTCCTGTCCCAGGCTCTGTAGAGATCTTCTAAAGCAGAGTGTACCTTCAACTTCTCCTGTCCCAAACTCTGTGGAGATATTCTAATGCAGAGTGTACCTTAAACTTCTCCTGTCCTAAGCTCTGTGGAGATCTTCTAAAGCTGAGTGTACCTTCAACTTCTTCTGTCCCGGGCTCTGTGGAGATCTTCTAAAGCACAGTGTACCTTCAATTATCCTATCCCAAGCTCTGTGGAGATCATCTAAAGCAGATTGTTCTTCAACTTCTCCTGTCCCAGGCTCTGTAGAGATCTTCTAAAGCAGAGTGTACCTTCAAATTTTTCTGTCCCAGAATCCATGGAGATCTTCTAAAGCAGAGTTTACTTTCAACTTCTCCTGTCAAAAGCTCTGTTGGGATCTTATAATGCAGATTGTACCTTTAATTCTCCTATCCCAAGCTCTGTGGAGATAATCTAAACCAGAGTTTATCTTCAACTTCTCCTGTGCCAGGCTCTTTGGAGATCTTCTAAAGCAGAGTGTACCTTCAACTTCTCATGTCCTAAGCTCTGTGGAGATCTTCTAAAGCAGAGTTTACCTTCAACTTCTCCTGTCCCAAGCTCTGTGGAGATCTTCTAAAGCAGAGTGTACCTTCAACTTCTCCTGTCCCAAGCTCTGTGGAGATATTCTAATGCAGAGTGTACCTTAAACTTATCCTGTCCCAGGCTCTGTGGAGATCTTCTAAAGCAGAGTGTACCTTCAAATTATCCTGTCCCAGGCTCTGTGGAGATCTTCTAAAGCAGAGTGTACCTTCAACCTCTCCTGTCCCAAGCTCTGTGGAGATATTCTAATGCAGAGTGTACCTTAAACTTCTCCTGTCCCAGGCTCTTTGGAGATCTTCTAAAGCAGAGTATATCTTCAACTTCTCCTGTCCTAAGCTCTGTGGAGATCTTCTAAAGCAGAGTGTACCTTCAACTTCTCCTGTCCCAGGCTCTGTGGAGATCTTCTAAAGCACAGTGTACCTTCAACTTCTCCTGTCCCAGGCTCTGTGGAGATCTTCTAAAGCAGAGTGTACCTTAAACTTCTCCTGTCCCAGGCTCTGTGGAGATCTTCTAAAGCATAGTGTACCTTCAACTTCTCATGTCCTAAGCTCTGTGGAGATCTTCTAAAGCAGAATGTACCTTCAAATTTTCCTGTCCCAAGCTCTGTGGAGATCTTCTAAATCATAGTGTACCTTCAATTTTTCCTGTCCAGGCTCTGTGGAGATCTTCTAAAGCAGAGTGTACCTTCAACTACTCCTGTCCCAGGCTCTGTGGAGATCTTCTAAAGCAGAGCGTACCTTTAACTTCTCCTGTCCCAAGCTCTGTGGGGATCTTCTAATACAGAGTGTACCTTCAATTATCCTATCCCAAGCTCTGTGGAGATCATCTAAAGCAGAGTGTTCATCAACTTCTCCTGCCACAGGCTCTGTGGAGATAATCTAAAGCAGAGTGTAGCTTCAACTTCTCCTGCCACAGGCTCTGTGGAGATCTACTAAAGCAGAGCGTACCATCAACTTCTCCTGTCCCAGGCTCTGTGGAGATCTACTAAAGCACAGTGTACCTTCAACTTCTCCTGTCCCAAGCTCTGTGGGGATCTTATAATGCAGAGTGTACCTTCAATTCTCCTATCCCAAGCTCTGTGGAGATCATCTAAAGCAGAGTGTATCTTCAACTTCTCCTGTCCCAGGCTCTTTGTAGATCTTATAAAGCAGAGTGTACCTTCAACTTATCCTGTCCTAAGCTCTGTGGAGATCTTCTAAAGCAGAGTGTACCTTCAACTTCTCCTGTCCCAAGCTCTGTGGAGATCTTCTAAAGCAGAGTGTACCTTCAACTTCTCCTGTCCAGTCTCTGTCGAGATCTTCTAAAGCAGAGTATACCTTCAACTTCTCTTGACTCAGGCTCTATGGAGATCTTCTAAAGCGGAGTGTACCTTCAAACTCTCTTGTCCCAAGCTCTGTGGGGATCTTATAATGCAGAGTTTACCTTTATTTCTCCTATCACAAGCTCTGTGGAGATCATCTAAATCAGAGTGTACTTCAACCTCTCCTGTCCCAGGCTCTGTAGAGATCTTCTATATCAGAGTCTACCTTCAACTTCTCCTGTCCCAAACTCTGTGGAGATATTCTAATGCAGAGTGTACCTTAAACTTCTCCTGTCCTAAGCTCTGTGGAGATCTTCTAAAGCTGAGTGTACCTTCAACTTCTCCTGTCCCGGGCTCTGTGGAGATCTTCTAAAGCACAGTGTACCTTCAATTATCCTATCCCAAGCTCTGTGGAGATCATCTAAAGCAGATTGTTCTTCAACTTCTCCTGTCCCAGGCTCTGTAGAGATCTTCTAAAGCAGAGTGTACCTTCAAATTTTTCTGTCCCAGAATCCATGGAGATCTTCTAAAGCAGAGTTTACTTTCAACTTCTCCTGTCAAAAGCTCTGTTGGGATCTTATAATGCAGATTGTACCTTTAATTCTCCTATCCCAAGCTCTGTGGAGATAATCTAAACCAGAGTTTATCTTCAACTTCTCCTGTGCCAGGCTCTGTGGAGATCTTCTAAAGCATAGTGTACCTTCAACTTCTCATGTCCTAAGCTCTGTGGAGATCTTCTAAAGCAGAATGTACCTTCAAATTTTCCTGTCCCAAGCTCTGTGGAGATCTTCTAATTCATAGTGTACCTTCAATTTTTCCTGTCCAGGCTCTGTGGAGATCTTCTAAAGCAGAGTGTACCTTCAACTCCTCCTGTCCCAGGCTCTGTGGAGATCTTCTAAAGCAGAGCGTACCTTTAACTTCTCCTGTCCCAAGCTCTGTGGGGATCTTCTAATACAGAGTGTACCTTCAATTATCCTATCCCAAGCTCTGTGGAGATCATCTAAAGCAGAGTGTTCATCAACTTCTCCTGTCCCAGGCTCTGTAGAGATCTTCTAAAGCAGAGTGTACCTTCAACTTCTTCTGTCCCCGAATCCGTGGAGATCTTCTAAAGCAGAGATTAACTTCAACTTCTCCTGTCCAAAGCTCTGTGGGGATCTTATAATGCAGAGTGTAGCTTCAATTCTCCTATCCCATGCTCTGTGGAGATCATCTAAAGCAGAGTGTATCTTCAACTTCTCCTGTCCCAGGCTCTTTGGAAATCTTCTAAAGCAGAGTGTTCCTTCAACTTCTCCTGTCCTAAGCTCTGTTGAGATCTTCTAAAGCAGAGTGTACCTTCAACTTCTCCTGTCCCAAGCTCTGTGGAGATCTTCTAAAGCAGGGTGTACCTTCAACTTCTCCTGTCCTGTCTCTGTGGAGATCTTCTAAAGCAGAGTGTACCTTCAACTTCTCCTGACCCAGGCTCTGTGGAGATCTTCTAAAGTGGAGTGTACCTTCAACTTCTCCTGTCCCAAGCTCTGTGGGGATCTTCTAATGCAGAGTTTACCTTCAATTCTCCTATCCCAAGCTCTGTGGAGATCATCTAAAGCAGAGTGTACTTCAATTTCTCCTGTCCCAGGCTCTGTAGAGATCTTCTAAAGCAGATTGTACCTTCAACTTCTCCTGTCCCAAGCTCTGTGGAGATATTCTAATGCAGAGCGTACCTTCAACTTCTCCTGTCCCAAGCTCTGTGGAGATCATCTAAAGCAGAGTGTTCATCAACTTCTCCTGTCCCAGGCTCTGTAGAGATCTTCTACATCTTACATATCCAAGATGGCGTAGTAGTGCAGTCCTGTTTTTGTTGTGTGTCTGTAAATAGCCTGTAAATACCCTGTTTTTTTTTTATTTTTCGTACATATTTTCCTATCAGACTTTTCATCCTTCTACAAAATATACTTTCCTGCAACCCGCCTCACTCAATGTGGAACGGATTCTATTATTGACTTACCTTTTATCTAGAATCTCCAGTTGAAACTAGCTAGCCAGCTAACTAGCTACTTGCTATTAGCCACAGTTGCTATTTCACCCAGAACATTGGATTTTCTGCCGGAATAATTTAATCACTGGACATTAATCACCGGATCGCAACTAGCTAGCCGCAACCGAATGGGTGTTGCTGTTTGGCTAATCACCACTGCCCCCGATGCAAGCACCAGTTAGCCTCGAGCTAGCCTAGAGTCAGGCTCATATCCCGGCTATCTACCTCTAGGTCTACCGGACGGGAGTAGCCAGCTATCAACCTCTAGGTCTACCGGACGGGAGTAGCCAGCTAACTAGCTACTTGCTATCAGCTACCGTTAGCGGTTTTTCACCATTGTCCGTGGCCTGCACCACCTACCAGCCAGCTCTAGTCTGGACTATTATTCGGCCAGTCTGCACTGTCTGCACAGCGTGTTATCGACCCAGAACATATCAGTTTTTCTGCCGGAATCACTGAATCACTGGACCTTTAACTCCGGATTCATCGCTACCAGCTAGCTGCTACAAAATGGACGTTGAGGTCTGGCTAATCATCCTGAGCTAGGCCCATCTCCCATCTCCCGGCTATCTACCTCTCTGTCAACCGGACGGGACCACCTAGTGTTGACACGGAGCCCCGCCGATCCAACACGACTGGTCTGCCGACGAAATAGTCTGATGTGGTTTTAACAGGCTTCCCGTTGCGACGACCACGAAGATCCATCTGCCAGCCCCGGCCCGCTAGCACACGCAAACTACAACTGTGCTCCCTGCTAGCTGTGCTGAAGCACCAATTTGAACTGCTCTCGGACTCACATATTGCTGTTCACTGGACCTTATGATCACTCAGCTGCACAGCTGATGCCTTGCTGGACTGTTCCTTTACACGGTACCCTGTCCTGTTTATTCTGTTTAGTCTTAGCCCAAACGTTATCGCTATTTCCAGTTGTGTCTTAGCTCTCTCTAATAACACCTGTGACTGCTTTATGCCTCTCTCCCATGTCAATTATGCCTTGCCTATTGCTGTCTGGGTTAGTTCTTATTATACAATTTCACTGTAGAACCCCAAGTCCCTCTCAAACTGCCTCATATAGTTCCTTTGTTCCACCCCCCATACACGCCGAGACCGGCTCAATCGATGCCTCCAATGACGCTATCTCTTTCATTGTTACCCAACGCTTAGGGTTACCTGAACTGTACTCATATCCTTCCATATCCTTTTCTGTACATAATGCCCTGAATCTTTTCTACAACGCCCGGAGAACTGCCCCCTTTATTCTATGTACCCAACGCACTAGAAGACCAGTTCTTAAAGCCTTTAGTCGTATCCTTATTCTAGTCCTCCTCTGTTCCTCTGGTGATGTAGAGGCTAACCCAGGCCCTGCAGCCCCCAGTATCACTCCTACTCCCCAGGAGCTATCATTTGTTGACTTCTGTAACCGTAAAAGTCTTGGTTTTCTGCACATAAATATCAGAAGCCTCCTTCCTAAGTTTGAGTTATTCACTGCGTTAGCACACTCCGCCAACCCTGATGTTCTAGCAGTGTCTGAATCCTGGCTTAGGAAGGCCACCAAAAATTCTGAAATTTCCATCCCCAACTATAACATTTTCCGTCTAGATAGAACTGCCAAAGGGGGTGGAGTTGCAATCTACTGTAGAGATAGCCTGCAGAGCTCCATCATACTATCCAGGTCTGTGCCCAAACAGTTTGAGCTTCTACTTCTAAAAATCCACCTTTCCAGAAATAAATCTCTCACTGTTGCCGCTTGCTACAGACCCCCCTCAGCCCCCAGCTGTGCCCTGGACACCATATGTGAATTGATTGCCCCCCATCTATCCTCAGAGTTCGTACTGCTTGGTGACCTACATTGGGATATGCTTAACACCCCGGCCATCCTACAATCTAAACTAGATGCCCTCAATCTCACACAAATTATCAACGAACCTACCAGGTACAACCCTAAATCCGTAAACATGGGTACCCTCATAGATATCATCCTGACTAACTTACCCTCTAAATACACCTCCGCTGTCTTCAACCAGGATCTCAGCGATCACTGCCTTATTGCCTGCGTCCGTAACGGGTCCGCGGTCAAACGACCACCCCTCATCACTGTCAAACGCTCCCAAAAACACTTCAGCGAGCAGGCCTTCCTAATTGACCTGGCCCAGGTATCCTGGATGGATATAGATCTCATTCCGTCAGTAGAGGATGCCTGGTTGTTCTTTAAAAGTAATTTCCTCTCAATCTTAAATAGACATGCCCCATTCAAAAAATACAGAACTAAGAACAGATATAGCCCCTGGTTCTCCTCAGACTTGACTGCCCTTGACCAGCACAAAAACATCCTGTGGCGTACTGCATTAGCATCAAATAGCCCCCGCGATATGCAACTTTTCAGGGAAGTTAGGAACCAATATACACAAGCAGTTAGGAAAGCAAAGGCTAACTTTTTCAAACAGAAATTTGCATCCTGTAGCACTAACTCCAAAAAGTTTTGGGACACTGTAAAGTCCATGGAAAATAAGAGCACTTCCTCCCAGCTGCCCACTGCACTGAGGCTAGGAAACACTATCACCACCGATAAATCTACAATAATCGAGAATTTCAACAAGCATTTTGCTACGGCTGGCCATGCTTTCCACCTGGCTACCACTACCCCGGCCACCAGCTCTGCACCCTCCGCTGCAACTTGCCCATGCCCCCCCCGCTTCTCCTTCACACAAATCCAGACAGCTGATGTTCTAAAAGAGCTGCAAAATCTGGACCCCTACAAATCATCTGGGCTAGACAATCTGGACCCTTTCTTTCTAAAACTAGCCGCCGAAATTGTCGCAACCCCTATTACTAGCCTGTTCAACCTCTCTTTCGTAACGTCTGAGATCCCCAGAGATTGGAAAGCTGCCGCGGTCATCCCCCTCTTCAAAGGGGGTGACACTCTAGATCCAAACTGTTACAGACCCATATCCATCCTGACCTGCCTTTCAAAAGTTTTTGAAAGCCAAGTCAACAAACAGATCACCGACCATTTCGAATCCCACCGTACCTTCTCCGCTATGCAATCCGGTTTCCGAGCTGGTCATGGGTGCACTTCAGCCACGCTCAAGGTCCTAAACGATATTATAACCGCGATCGATAATAGACAGTACTGTGCAGCCGTTTTCATTGACCTGGCCAAGGCTTTCGACTCTGTCAACCACCGCATTCTTATTGGCAGACTAAATAGCCTTGGTTTCTCAAATTACTGCCTCGCCTGGTTCACCAACTACTTCTCAGATAGAGTTCAATGTGTCAAATCGGAGGGCCTGTTGTCTGGACCTATGGCAGTCTCTATGGGGGTGCCACAGGGTTCAATTCTTGGGCCGACTCTTTTCTCTGTGTATATCAATGACGTCGCTCTTGCTGCTGGTGACTCTCAGATCCACCTCTACGCAGACGACACCATTTTGTATACATCTGGCCCTTCATTGGACACTGTGTTAACAAACCTCCAAACGAGCTTCAATTCCATACAACACTCCTTCAGTAGCCTCCAACTGCTCTTAAACACTAGTAAAACTAAATGCATGCTCTTCAACCGAACGCTGCTTGCACCCGCCCACCCGACTAGAATCACTAATCTCGACGGGTCTGACCTAGAGTATGTGGACAACTACAAATATCTAGGTGTCTGGTTAGACTGTAAACTCTCCTTCCAGACTCACATTAAGAATCTCCAATCCAAAGTTAAATCTAGAATCGGTTTCCTATTTCGCAACAAAGCCTCCTTCACTCATGCTGCCAAACATGCCCTCGTAAAACTGACTATCCTACCGATCCTTGACTTCGGCGATGTCATTTACAAAATAGCCTCCAACACTCTACTCAGCAAATTGGATGTAGTCTATCACAGTGCCATCCGTTTTGTCTCCAAAGCCCCATATAATACCCACCACTGTGACCTGTACGCTCTTGTTGGCTGGTCCTCACTACATATTCGTCGCCAAACCCACTGGCTCCAGGCCATCTATAAATCACTGCTAGGCAAATCCCCGCCTTATCTTAGCTCATTGGTCACCATAGCAACACCCACCCGTAGTCTGCGCTCCAGCGGGTATATCTCACTGGTCATCCCCAAAGCCAACACCTCCTTTGGCCGCAATTCCTTCCAGTTCTCTGCTGCCAATGACTGGAACAAATTGCAAAAATCTCTGAAGCTGGAGACACTTATCTCCCTCACTAACTTTAAGCATCAGTTGTCAGAGCACCTTACCGATCACTGCACCTGTACACAGCCCATCTGAAATTAGCCCACCCAACTACCTCATCCCTATATTGTTATCCATTTTGCTCTTTTGCACCCCAGTATCTCTATTTGCACATCATCTCTTGCACATCTATCATTCCAGTGTTAATACTAATTGTAAATTAGCACTATAACCTATTTTATTGCCTTACCTCCATAACTTGCTAAATTTGCACACTGTATATTATATGTATTTCTGTTGTATTTTTGACTTTGTTTTGTTTTACCCCATATGTAACTCTGTGTTTGTTTTTATCGCACTGCTATGCTTTATCTTGGCCAGGTCGCAGTTGTAAATGAGAACTTGTTCTCAACTGGTTTACCTGGTTAAATAAAGGTGAAATAAATAAAAATAAATAAAAATAAAGCAGAGTGTACCTTCAACGTCTTCTGTCCCCGAATCCGTGGAGATCTTCTAAAGCAGAGATTAACTTCAACTTCTCCTGTCCAAAGCTCTGTGGGGATCTTCTAAAGCAGAGTGTACATTCTACTTCTCATGTCCTAAGCTCTGTGGAGATCTTCTAAAGTAGAGTTTACCTTCAACTTCTCCTGTCCCAAGCTCTGTGGAGATCTTCTAAAGCAGAGTGTACCTTCAACTTCTCCTGTCCCAAGCTCTGTGGAGATATTCTAATGCAGAGTGTACCTTAAATTTCTCCTGTCCCAGGCTCTGTGGAGATCTTCTAAAGCAGAGTGTACCTTCAAATTCTCCTGTCCCAGGCTCTGTGGAGATCTTCTAAAGCAGAGTGTACCTTCAACCTCTCCTGTCCCAAGCTCTGTGGAGATATTCTAATGCAGAGCGTACCTTAAACTTCTCCTGTCCCAGGCTCTTTGGAGATCTTCTAAAGCAGAGTATATCTTCAACTTCTCCTGTCCTAAGCTCTGTGGAGATCTTCTAAAGCAGAGTGTACCTTCAACTTCTCCTGTCCCAGGCTCTGTGGAGATCTTCTAAAGCACAGTGTACCTTCAACTTCTCCTGTCCCAGGCTCTGTGGAGATCTTCTAAAGCAGAGTGTACCTTAAACTTCTCCTGTCCCAGGCTCTGTGGAGATCTTCTAAAGCATAGTGTACTTTCAACTTCACATGTCCTAAGCTCTGTGGAGATCTTCTAAAGCAGAGTGTACCTTCAACTCCTCCTGTCCCAGGCTCTGTGGAGATCTTCTAAAGCAGAGCGTACCTTCAACTTCTCCTGTCCCAAGCTCTGTGGGGATCTTCTAATACAGAGTGTACCTTCAATTCTCCTATCCCAAGCTCTGTGGAGATCATCTAAAGCAGAGTGTTCATCAACTTCTCCTGTCCCAGGCTCTGTAGAGATCTTCTAAAGCAGAGTGTACCTTCAACTTCTCCTGTCCCAAGCTCTGTGGAGATATTCTAATGCAGAGTGTACCTTAAACTTCTCCTGTCCCAAGCTCTGTGGAGATCTTCTAAAGCAGAGTGTACCTTCAACTTCTCGTGTCCCAAGCTCTGTGGAGATCTTCTAAAGCAGGGTGTAACTTCAACTTCTCCTGTCCTGTCTCTGTGGAGATCTTCTAAAGCAGAGTGTACCTTCAACTTCTCCTGACCCAGGCTCTGTGGAGATCTTCTAAAGCGGAGTGTACCTTCAACTTCTCCTGTCCCAAGCTCTGTGGGGATCTTCTAATGCAGAGTTTACCTTCAATTCTCCTATCCCAAGCTCTGTGGAGATCATCTAAAGCAGAGTGTACCTTCATCTTCTCCTGTCCCAGGCTCTGTAGAGATCTTCTAAAGCAGAGTGTACCTTCAACTTATCCTGTCCCAAGCTCTGTGGAGATATTCTAATGCAGAGCGTACCTTCAACTTCTCCTGTCCTAAGCTCTGTGGAGATCACCTAAAGCAGAGTGTTCATCAACTTCTCCTGTCCCAGGCTCTGTAGTGATCTTCTAAAGCAGAGTGTACCGTCAACTTCTTCTGTCCCCGAATCCGTGGAGATCTTCTAAAGCAGAGATTAACTTCAACTTCTCCTGTCCAAAGCTCTGTGGGGATCGTATAATGCAGAGTGTACCTTCAATTCTCCTATCCCATGCTCTGTGGAGATCATCTAAAGCAGAGTGTATCTTCAACTTCTCCTGTCCCAGGCTCTTTGGAAATCTTCTAAAGCAGAGTGTACCCCTCAACTTCTCCTGTCCTAAGCTCTGTGGAGATCTTCTAAAGCAGAGTGTACCTTCAACTTCTCCTGTCCCAAGCTATGTGGAGATATTCTAAAGCAGGGTGTACCTTCAACTTCTCCTGTCCTGTCTCTGTGGAGATCTTCTAAAGCACAGTGTACCTTCAACTTCTCCTGTCCCAGGCTCTGTGGAGATCTTCTAAAGCAGAGTGTACCTTAAACTTCTCCTGTCCCAGGCTCTGTGGAGATCTTCTAAAGCATAGTGTACTTTCAACTTCTCATGTCCTAAGCTCTGTGGAGATCTTCTAAAGCAGAGTGTACCTTCAACTCCTCCTGTCCCAGGCTCTGTGGAGATCTTCTAAAGCAGAGCGTACCTTGAACTTCTCCTGTCCCAAGCTCTGTGGGGATCTTCTAATACAGAGTGTACCTTCAATTCTCCTATCCCAAGCTCTGTGGAGATCATCTAAAGCAGAGTGTTCATCAACTTCTCCTGTCCCAGGCTCTGTAGAGATCTTCTAAAGCAGAGTGTACCTTCAACTTCTTCTGTCCCCGAATCCGTGGAGATTTTCAAAAGCAGAGATTAACTTCAACTTCTCCTGTCCAAAGCTCTGTGGGGATCTTATAATGCAGAGTGTACCTTCAATTCTCCTATCCCATGCTCTGTGGAGATCATCTAAAGCAGAGTGTATCTTCAACTTCTCCTGTCCCAGGCTCTTTGGAAATCTTCTAAAGCAGAGTGTACCTTCAACTTCTCCTAACCCAGGCTCTGTGGAGATCTTCTAAAGTGGAGTGTACCTTCAACTTCTCCTATCCCAAGCTCTGTGGAGATCATCTAAAGCAGAGTGTACTTCAATTTCTCCTGTCCCCGGCTCTGTAGAGATCTTCTAAAGCAGAGTGTACCTTCAACTTCTCCTGTCCCAAGCTCTGTGGAGATATTCTAATGCAGAGTGTACCTTAAACTTCTCCTGTCCAAAGCTCTGTGGGGATCGTATAATGCAGAGTGTACCTTCAATTCTCCTATCCCATGCTCTGTGGAGATCATCTAAAGCAGAGTGTATCTTCAACTTCTCCTGTCCCAGGCTCTTTGGAAATCTTCTAAAGCAGAGTGTACCCCTCAACTTCTCCTGTCCTAAGCTCTGTGGAGATCTTCTAAAGCAGAGTGTACCTTCAACTTCTTCTGTCCCCGAATCCGTGGAGATTTTTTAAAGCAGAGATTAACTTCAACTTCTCCTGTCCCAAGCTCTGTGGGGATCTTCTTATGCAGAGTTTACCTTCAATTCTCCTATCCCAAGCTCTGTGGAGATCATCTAAAGCAGAGTGTACCTTCAACTTCTACTGTCCCAGGCTCTGTAGAGATCTTCTAAAGCAGAGTGTACCTTCAACTTCTCCTGTCCCAAGCTCTGTGGAGATATTCTAATGCAGAGCGTACCTTCAACTTCTCCTGTCCCAAGCTCTGTGGAGATCATCTAAAGCAGAGTGTTCATCAACTAATCCTGTCCCAGGCTCTGTAGAGATCTTCTAAATCAGAGTGTACCTTCAACTTCTTCTGTCCCCGAATCCGTGGAGATCTTCTAAAGCAGAGTGTATCTTCAACTTCTCCTGTCCAAAGCTCTGTGGGGATCGTATAATGCAGAGTGTACCTTCAATTCTCCTATCCCATGCTCTGTGGAGATCATCTAAAGCAGAGTGTATCTTCAACTTCTCCTGTCCCAAGCTATGTGGAGATGTTCTAAAGCAGGGTGTACCTTCAACTTCTCCTGTCCTGTCTCTGTGGATATCTTCTAAAGCAGAGTGTACTTTCAACTTCTCCTGACCCAGGCTCTGTGGAGATCTTCTAAAGCGGAGTGTACCTTCAACTTCTCCTGTCCCAAGCTCTGTGGAGATCTTCTAAAGCAGAGTGCACCTTCAACTTCTCCTGTCCCAAGCTATGTGGAGATCTTCTAAAGCAGGGTGTACCTTCAACTTCTCCTGTCCTGTCTCTGTGGAGATCTTCTAAAGCAGAGTGTACCTTCAACTTCTCCTGACCCAGGCTCTGTGGAGATCTTCTAAAGCGGAGTGTACCTTCAACTTCTCCTGTCCCAAGCTCTGTGGGGATCTTCTTATGCAGAGTTTACCTTCAATTCTCCTATCCCAAGCTCTGTGGAGATCATCTAAAGCAGAGTTTACTTCAATTTCTCCTGTCCCCGGCTCAGTAGAGATCTTCTAAAGCAGAGTGTAACTTCAACTTCTCCTGACCCAGGCTCTGTGGAGATCTTCTAAAGCGGAGTGTACCTTCAACTTCTCCTGTCCCAAGCTCTGTGGGGATGCTCTTATGCAGAGTTTACCTTCAATTCTCATATCCCAAGCTCTGTGGAGATCATCTAAAGCAGAGTGTACTTCAATTTCTCCTGTCCCCGGCTCTGTAGAGATCTTCTAAAGCAGAGTTTACCTTCAACTTCTCCTGTCCCAAGCTATGTGGAGATCTTCTAAAGCAGGGTGTACCTTCAACTTCTCCTGTCCTGTCTCTGTGGAGATCTTCTAAAGCAGAGTGTACCTTCAACTTCTCCTGACCCAGGCTCTGTGGAGATCTTCTAAAGCGGAGTGTACCTTCAACTTCTCCTGTCCCAAGCTCTGTGGGGATCTTCTTATGCAGAGTTTACCTTCAATTCTCCTATCCCAAGCTCTGTGGAGATCATCTAAAGCAGAGTGTACTTCAATTTCTCCTGTCCCCGGCTCAGTAGAGATCTTCTAAAGCAGAGTGTAACTTCAACTTCTCCTGACCCAGGCTCTGTGGAGATCTTCTAAAGCGGAGTGTACCTTCAACTTCTCCTGTCCCAAGCTCTGTGGGGATCTTCTTATGCAGAGTTTACCTTCAATTCTCATATCCCAAGCTCTGTGGAGATCATCTAAAGCAGAGTGTACTTCAATTTCTCCTGTCCCCGGCTCTGTAGAGATCTTCTAAAGCAGAGTTTACCTTCAACTTCTCCTGTCCCAAGCTCTGTGGAGATATTCTAATGCAGAGTGTACCTTAAACTTCTCCTGTCCCAAGCGCTGTGGAGATCTTCTAAAGCAGAGTGTACTTCAATTTCTCCTGTCCCCGGCTCAGTAGAGATCTTCTAAAGCAGAGTGTAACTTCAACTTCTCCTGACCCAGGCTCTGTGGAGATCTTCTAAAGCGGAGTGTACCTTCAACTTCTCCTGTCCCAAGCTCTGTGGGGATCTTCTTATGCAGAGTTTACCTTCAATTCTCATATCCCAAGCTCTGTGGAGATCATCTAAAGCAGAGTGTACTTCAATTTCTCCTGTCCCCGGCTCTGTAGAGATCTTCTAAAGCAGAGTTTACCTTCAACATCTCCTGTCCCAAGCTATGTGGAGATCTTCTAAAGCAGGGTGTACCTTCAACTTCTCCTGTCCTGTCTCTGTGGAGATCTTCTAAAGCAGAGTGTACCTTCAACTTCTCCTGACCCAGGCTCTGTGGAGATCTTCTAAAGCGGAGTGTACCTTCAACTTCTCCTGTCCCAAGCTCTGTGGGGATCTTCTTATGCAGAGTTTACCTTCAATTCTCCTATCCCAAGCTCTGTGGAGATCATCTAAAGCAGAGTGTACTTCAATTTCTCCTGTCCCTTGCTCAGTAGAGATCTTCTAAAGCAGAGTGTAACTTCAACTTCTCCTGACCCAGGCTCCGTGGAGATCTTCTAAAGCGGAGTGTACCTTCAACTTCTCCTGTCCCAAGCTCTGTAGGGATCTTCTTATGCAGAGTTTACCTTCAATTCTCATATCCCAAGCTCTGTGGAGATCATCTAAAGCAGAGTGTACTTCAATTTCTCCTGTCCCCGGCTCTGTAGAGATCTTCTAAAGCAGAGTTTACCTTCAACTTCTCCTGTCCCAAGCTCTGTGGAGATATTCTAATGCAGAGTGTACCTTGAACTTCTCCTGTCCCAAGCTCTGTGGAGATCTTCTAAAGCAGAGTGTACCTTCAACTTCTCGTGTCCCAAGCTCTGTGGAGATCTTCTAAAGCAGAGTGTACCTTCAAATTCTCCTGTCCCAGGCTCTGTGGAGATCTTCTAAAGCAGAGTGTTCCTTCAACCTCTCCTGTCCCAAGCTCTGTGGAGATATTCTAATGCAGATCGTACCTTAAACTTCTCCTGTCCCAGGCTCTTTGGAGATCTTCTAAAGCAGAGTATATCTTCAACTTCTCCTGTCCTAAGCTCTGTGGAGATCTTCTAAAGCAGAGTATACCTTCAACTTCTCCTGTCCCAGGCTCTGTGGAGATCTTCTAAAGCACAGTGTACCTTCAACTTCTCCTGTCCCAGGCTCTGTGGAGATCTTCTAAAGCAGAGTGTACCTTAAACTTCTCCTGTCCCAGGCTCTGTGGAGATCTTCTAAAGCATAGTGTACTTTCAACTTCACATGTCCTAAGCTCTGTGGAGATCTTCTAAAGCAGAGTGTACCTTCAACTCCTCCTGTCCCAGGCTCTGTGGAGATCTTCTAAAGCAGAGCGTACCTTCAACTTCTCCTGTCCCAAGCTCTGTGGGGATCTTCTAATACAGAGTGTACCTTCAATTCTCCTATCCCAAGCTCTGTGGAGATCATCTAAAGCAGAGTGTTCATCAACTTCTCCTGTCCCAGGCTCTGTAGAGATCTTCTAAAGCAGAGTGTACCTTCAACTTCTCCTGTCCCAAGCTCTGTGGAGATATTCTAATGCAGAGTGTACCTTAAACTTCTCCTGTCCCAAGCTCTGTGGAGATCTTCTAAAGCAGAGTGTACCTTCAACTTCTCGTGTCCCAAGCTCTGTGGAGATCTTCTAAAGCAGGGTGTAACTTCAACTTCTCCTGTCCTGTCTCTGTGGAGATCTTCTAAAGCAGAGTGTACCTTCAACTTCTCCTGACCCAGGCTCTGTGGAGATCTTCTAAAGCGGAGTGTACCTTCAACTTCTCCTGTCCCAAGCTCTGTGGGGATCTTCTAATAAAGAGTTTACCTTCAATTCTCCTATCCCAAGCTCTGTGGAGATCATCTAAAGCAGAGTGTACCTTCATCTTCTCCTGTCCCAGGCTCTGTAGAGATCTTCTAAAGCAGAGTGTACCTTCAACTTATCCTGTCCCAAGCTCTGTGGAGATATTCTAATGCAGAGCGTACCTTCAACTTCTCCTGTCCTAAGCTCTGTGGAGATCACCTAAAGCAGAGTGTTCATCAACTTCTCCTGTCTCAGGCTCTGTAGTGATCTTCTAAAGCAGAGTGTACCTTCAACTTCTTCTGTCCCCGAATCCGTGGAGATCTTCTAAAGCAGAGATTAACTTCAACTTCTCCTGTCCAAAGCTCTGTGGGGATCGTATAATGCAGAGTGTACCTTCAATTCTCCTATCCCATGCTCTGTGGAGATCATCTAAAGCAGAGTGTATCTTCAACTTCTCCTGTCCCAGGCTCTTTGGAAATCTTCTAAAGCAGAGTGTACCCCTCAACTTCTCCTGTCCTAAGCTCTGTGGAGATCTTCTAAAGCGGAGTGTACCTTCAACTTCTCCTGTCCCAAGCTATGTGGAGATCTTCTAAAGCAGGGTGTATCTTCAACTTCTCCTGTCCTGTCTCTGTGGAGATCTTCTAAAGCACAGTGTACCTTCAACTTCTCCTGTCCCAGGCTCTGTGGAGATCTTCTAAAGCAGAGTGTACCTTAAACTTCTCCTGTCCCAGGCTCTGTGGAGATCTTCTAAAGCATAGTGTACTTTCAACTTCTCATGTCCTAAGCTCTGTGGAGATCTTCTAAAGCAGAGTGTACCTTCAACTCCTCCTGTCCCAGGCTCTGTGGAGATCTTCTAAAGCATAGCGTACCTTGAACTTCTCCTGTCCCAAGCTCTGTGGGGATCTTCTAATACAGAGTGTACCTTCAATTCTCCTATCCCAAGCTCTGTGGAGATCATCTAAAGCAGTGTTCATCAACTTCTCCTGTCCCAGGCTCTGTAGAGATCTTCTAAAGCAGAGTGTACCTTCAACTTCTCCTGTCCCCGAATCCGTGGAGATTTTCTAAAGCAGAGATGAACTTCAACTTCTCCTGTCCAAAGCTCTGTGGGGATCTTATAATGCAGAGTGTACCTTCAATTCTCCTATCCCATGCTCTGTGGAGATCATCTAAAGCAGAGTGTATCTTCAACTTCTCCTGTCCCAGGCTCTTTGGAAATCTTCTAAAGCAGAGTGTACCTTCAACTTCTCCTAACCCAGGCTCTGTGGAGATCTTCTAAAGTGGAGTGTACCTTCAACTTCTCCTATCCCAAGCTCTGTGGAGATCATCTAAAGCAGAGTGTACTTCAATTTCTCCTGTCCCCGGCTCTGTAGAGATCTTCTAAAGCAGAGTGTACCTTCAACTTCTCCTGTCCCAAGCTCTGTGGAGATATTCTAATGCAGAGTGTACCTTAAACTTCTCCTGTCCAAAGCTCTGTGGGGATCGTATAATGCAGAGTGTACCTTCAATTCTCCTATCCCATGCTCTGTGGAGATCATCTAAAGCAGAGTGTATCTTCAACTTCTCCTGTCCCAGGCTCTTTGGAAATCTTCTAAAGCAGAGTGTACCCCTCAACTTCTCCTGTCCTAAGCTCTGTGGAGATCTTCTAAAGCAGAGTGTACCTTCAACTTCTCCTGTCCCAAGCTATGTGGAGATCTTCTAAAGCAGGGTGTACCTTCAACTTCTCCTGTCCTGTCTCTGTGGAGATCTTCTAAAGCACAGTGTACCTTCAACTTCTCCTGTCCCAGGCTCTGTGGAGATCTTCTAAAGCAGAGTGTACCTTAAACTTCTCCTGTCCCAGGCTCTGTGGAGATCTTCTAAAGCATAGTGTACTTTCAACTTCTCATGTCCTAAGCTCTGTGGAGATCTTCTAAAGCAGAGTGTACCTTCAACTCCTCCTGTCCCAGGCTCTGTGGAGATCTTCTAAAGCAGAGCGTACCTTGAACTTCTCCTGTCCCAAGCTCTGTGGGGATCTTCTAATACAGAGTGTACCTTCAATTCTCCTATCCCAAGCTCTGTGGAGATCATCTAAAGCAGAGTGTTCATCAACTTATCCTGTCCCAGGCTCTGTAGAGATCTTCTAAAGCAGAGTGTACCTTCAACTTCTTCTGTCCCCGAATCCGTGGAGATTTTCTAAAGCAGAGATTAACTTCAACTTCTCCTGTCCCAAGCTCTGTGGGGATCTTCTTATGCAGAGCGTACCTTCAACTTCTCCTGTCCCAAGGTCTGTGGAGATCATCTAAAGCAGAGTGTTCATCAACTTATCCTGTCCCAGGCTCTGTAGAGATCTTCTAAATCAGAGTGTACCTTCAACTTCTTCTGTCCCCGAATCCGTGGAGATCTTCTAAAGCAGAGATTAACTTCAACTTCTCCTGTCCAAAGCTCTGTGGGGATCGTATAATGCAGAGTGTACCTTCAATTCTCCTATCCCATGCTCTGTGGAGATCATCTAAAGCAGAGTGTATCTTCAACTTCTCCTGTCCCAAGCTATGTGGAGATGTTCTAAAGCAGGGTGTACCTTCAACTTCTCCTGTCCTGTCTCTGTGGATATCTTCTAAAGCAGAGTGTACTTTCAACTTCTCCTGACCCAGGCTCTGTGGAGATCTTCTAAAGCGGAGTGTACCTTCAACTTCTCCTGTCCCAAGCTCTGTGGAGATCTTCGAAAGCAGAGTGTACCTTCAACTTCTCCTGTCCCAAGCTATGTGGAGATCTTCTAAAGCAGGGTGTACCTTCAACTTCTCCTGTCCTGTCTCTGTGGAGATCTTCTAAAGCAGAGTGTACCTTCAACTTCTCCTGACCCAGGCTCTGTGGAGATCTTCTAAAGCGGAGTGTACCTTCAACTTCTCCTGTCCCAAGCTCTGTGGGGATCTTCTTATGCAGAGTTTACATTCAATTCTCCTATCCCAAGCTCTGTGGAGATCATCTAAAGCAGAGTGTACTTCAATTTCTCCTGTCCCCGGCTCAGTAGAGATCTTCTAAAGCAGAGTGTAACTTCAACTTCTCCTGACCCAGGCTCTGTGGAGATCTTCTAAAGCGGAGTGTACCTTCAACTTCTCCTGTCCCAAGCTCTGTGGGGATCTTCTTATGCAGAGTTTACCTTCAATTCTCATATCCCAAGCTCTGTGGAGATCATCTAAAGCAGAGTGTACTTCAATTTCTCCTGTCCCCGGCTCTGTAGAGATCTTCTAAAGCAGAGTTTACCTTCAACTTCTCCTGTCCCAAGCTATGTGGAGATCTTCTAAAGCAGGGTGTACCTTCAACTTCTCCTGTCCTGTCTCTGTGGAGATCTTCTAAAGCAGAGTGTACCTTCAACTTCTCCTGACCCAGGCTCTGTGGAGATCTTCTAAAGCGGAGTGTACCTTCAACTTCTCCTGTCCCAAGCTCTGTGGGGATCTTCTTATGCAGAGTTTACCTTCAATTCTCCTATCCCAAGCTCTGTGGAGATCATCTAAAGCAGACTGTACTTCAATTTCTCCTGTCCCCGGCTCAGTAGAGATCTTCTAAAGCAGAGTGTAACTTCAACTTCTCCTGACCCAGGCTCTGTGGAGATCTTCTAAAGCGGAGTGTACCTTCAACTCCTCCTGTCCCAGGCTCTGTGGAGATCTTCTAAAGCAGAGCGTACCTTGAACTTCTCCTGTCCCAAGCTCTGTAGAGATCTTCTAAAGCAGAGTGTACCTTCAACTTCTTCTGTCCCCGAATCCGTGGAGATTTTCTAAAGCAGAGATTAACTTCAACTTCTCCTGTCCAAAGCTCTGTGGGGATCTTATAATGCAGAGTGTACCTTCAATTCTCCTATCCCATGCTCTGTGGAGATCATCTAAAGCAGAGTGTATCTTCAACTTCTCCTGTCCCAGGCTCTTTGGAAATCTTCTAAAGCAGAGTGTACCTTCAACTTCTCCTAACCCAGGCTCTGTGGAGATCTTCTAAAGTGGAGTGTACCTTCAACTTCTCCTATCCCAAGCTCTGTGGAGATCATCTAAAGCAGAGTGTACTTCAATTTCTCCTGTCCCCGGCTCTGTAGAGATCTTCTAAAGCAGAGTGTACCTTCAACTTCTCCTGTCCCAAGCTCTGTGGAGATATTCTAATGCAGAGTGTACCTTAAACTTCTCCTGTCCAAAGCTCTGTGGGGATCGTATAATGCAGAGTGTACCTTCAATTCTCCTATCCCATGCTCTGTGGAGATCATCTAAAGCAGAGTGTATCTTCAACTTCTCCTGTCCCAGGCTCTTTGGAAATCTTCTAAAGCAGAGTGTACCCCTCAACTTCTCCTGTCCTAAGCTCTGTGGAGATCTTCTAAAGCAGAGTGTACCTTCAACTTCTCCTGTCCCAAGCTATGTGGAGATCTTCTAAAGCAGGGTGTACCTTCAACTTCTCCTGTCCTGTCTCTGTGGAGATCTTCTAAAGCACAGTGTACCTTCAACTTCTCCTGTCCCAGGCTCTGTGGAGATATTCTAAAGCAGAGTGTACCTTAAACTTCTCCTGTCCCAGGCTCTGTGGAGATCTTCTAAAGCAGAGTGTACTTTCAACTTCTCATGTCCTAAGCTCTGTGGAGATCTTCTAAAGCAGAGTGTACCTTCAACTCCTCCTGTCCCAGGCTCTGTGGAGATCTTCTAAAGCAGAGCGTACCTTGAACTTCTCCTGTCCCAAGCTCTGTGGGGATCTTTTAATACAGAGTGTACCTTCAATTCTCCTATCCCAAGCTCTGTGGAGATCATCTAAAGCAGAGTGTTCATCAACTTATCCTGTCCCAGGCTCTGTAGAGATCTTCTAAAGCAGAGTGTACCTTCAACTTCTTCTGTCCCCGAATCCGTGGAGATTTTCTAAAGCAGAGATTAACTTCAACTTCTCCTGTCCCAAGCTCTGTGGGGATCTTCTTATGCAGAGTTTACCTTCAATTCTCCTATCCCAAGCTCTGTGGAGATAATCTAAAGCAGAGTGTACCTTCAACTTCTCCTGTCCCAGGCTCTGTAGAGATCTTCTAAAGCAGAGTGTACCTTCAACTTCTCCTGTCCCAAGCTCTGTGGAGATATTCTAATGCAGAGCGTACCTTCAACTTCTCCTGTCCCAAGCTCTGTGGAGATCATCTAAAGCAGAGTGTTCATCAACTTATCCTGTCCCAGGCTCTGTAGAGATCTTCTAAATCAGAGTGTACCTTCAACTTCTTCTGTCCCCGAATCCGTGGAGATCTTCTAAAGCATAGATTAACTTCAACTTCTCCTGTCCAAAGCTCTGTGGGGATCGTATAATGCAGAGTGTACCTTCAATTCTCCTATCCCATGCTCTGTGGAGATCATCTAAAGCAGAGTGTATCTTCAACTTCTCCTGTCCCAAGCTATGTGGAGATGTTCTAAAGCAGGGTGTACCTTCAACTTCTCCTGTCCTGTCTCTGTGGATATCTTCTAAAGCAGAGTGTACTTTCAACTTCTCCTGACCCAGGCTCTGTGGAGATCTTCTAAAGCGGAGTGTACCTTCAACTTCTCCTGTCCCAAGCTCTGTGGAGATCTTCTAAAGCAGAGTGTACCTTCAACTTCTCCTGTCCCAAGCTATGTGGAGATCTTCTAAAGCAGGGTGTACCTTCAACTTCTCCTGTCCTGTCTCTGTGGAGATCTTCTAAAGCAGAGTGTACCTTCAACTTCTCCTGACCCAGGCTCTGTGGAGATCTTCTAAAGCGGAGTGTACCTTCAACTTCTCCTGTCCCAAGCTCTGTGGGGATCTTCTTATGCAGAGTTTACCTTCAATTCTCCTATCCCAAGCTCTGTGGAGATCATCTAAAGCAGAGTGTACTTCAATTTCTCCTGTCCCCGGCTCAGTAGAGATCTTCTAAAGCAGAGTGTAACTTCAACTTCTCCTGACCCAGGCTCTGTGGAGATCTTCTAAAGCGGAGTGTACCTTCAACTTCTCCTGTCCCAAGCTCTGTGGGGATCTTCTTATGCAGAGTTTACCTTCAATTCTCATATCCCAAGCTCTGTGGAGATCATCTAAAGCAGAGTGTACTTCAATTTCTCCTGTCCCCGGCTCTGTAGAGATCTTCTAAAGCAGAGTTTACCTTCAACTTCTCCTGTCCCAAGCTATGTGGAGATCTTCTAAAGCAGGGTGTACCTTCAACTTCTCCTGTCCTGTCTCTGTGGAGATCTTCTAAAGCGGAGTGTACCTTCAACTTCTCCTGTCCCAAGCTCTGTGGGGATCTTCTTATGCAGAGTTTACCTTCAATTCTCCTATCCCAAGCTCTGTGGAGATCATCTAAAGCAGAGTGTACTTCAATTTCTCCTGTCCCCGGCTCAGTAGAGATCTTCTAAAGCAGAGTGTAACTTCAACTTCTCCTGACCCAGGCTCTGTGGAGATCTTCTAAAGCGGAGTGTACCTTAAACTTCTCCTGTCCCAAGCTCTGTGGGGATCTTCTTATGCAGAGTTTACCTTCAATTCTCATATCCCAAGCTCTGTGGAGATCATCTAAAGCAGAGTGTACTTCAATTTCTCCTGTCCCCGGCTCTGTAGAGATCTTCTAAAGCAGAGTTTACCTTCAACTTCTCCTGTCCCAAGCTCTGTGGAGATATTCTAATGCAGAGTGTACCTTAAACTTCTCCTGTCCCAAGCTCTGTGGAGATCTTCTAAAGCAGAGTGTACTTCAATTTCTCCTGTCCCCGGCTCAGTAGAGATCTTCTAAAGCAGAGTGTAACTTCAACTTCTCCTGACCCAGGCTCTGTGGAGATCTTCTAAAGCGGAGTGTACCTTCAACTTATCCTGTCCCAAGCTCTGTGGGGATCTTCTTATGCAGAGTTTACCTTCAATTCTCATATCCCAAGCTCTGTGGAGATCATCTAAAGCAGAGTGTACTTCAATTTCTCCTGTCCCCGGCTCTGTAGAGATCTTCTAAAGCAGAGTTTACCTTCAACTTCTCCTGTCCCAAGCTCTGTGGAGATATTCTAATGCAGAGTGTACCTTAAACTTCTCCTGTCCCAAGCTCTGTGGAGATCTTCTAAAGCAGAGTGTACTTCAATTTCTCCTGTCCCCGGCTCAGTAGAGATCTTCTAAAGCAGAGTGTAACTTCAACTTCTCCTGACCCAGGCTCTGTGGAGATCTTCTAAAGCGGAGTGTACCTTCAACTTCTCCTGTCCCAAGCTCTGTGGGGATCTTCTTATGCAGAGTTTACCTTCAATTCTCATATCCCAAGCTCTGTGGAGATCATCTAAAGCAGAGTGTACTTCAATTTCTCCTGTCCCCGGCTCTGTAGAGATCTTCTAAAGCAGAGTTTACCTTCAACTTCTCCTGTCCCAAGCTCTGTGGAGATATTCTAATGCAGAGTGTACCTTAAACTTCTCCTGTCCCAAGCTCTGTGGAGATCTTCTAAAGCAGAGTGTACTTCAATTTCTCCTGTCCCCGGCTCAGTAGAGATCTTCTAAAGCAGAGTGTAACTTCAACTTCTCCTGACCCAGGCTCTGTGGAGATCTTCTAAAGCGGAGTGTACCTTCAACTTCTCCTGTCCCAAGCTCTGTGGGGATCTTCTTATGCAGAGTTTACCTTCAATTCTCATATCCCAAGCTCTGTGGAGATCATCTAAAGCAGAGTGTACTTCAATTTCTCCTGTCCCCGGCTCTGTAGAGATCTTCTAAAGCAGAGTTTACCTTCAACTTCTCCTGTCCCAAGCTATGTGGAGATCTTCTAAAGCAGGGTGTACCTTCAACTTCTCCTGTCCTGTCTCTGTGGAGATCTTCTAAAGCAGAGTGTACCTTCAACTTCTCCTGACCCAGGCTCTGTGGAGATCTTCTAAAGCGGAGTGTACCTTCAACTTCTCCTGTCCCAAGCTCTGTGGGGATCTTCTTATGCAGAGTTTACCTTCAATTCTCCTATCCCAAGCTCTGTGGAGATCATCTAAAGCAGAGTGTACATCAATTTCTCCTGTCCCTTGCTCAGTAGAGATCTTCTAAAGCAGAGTGTAACTTCAACTTCTCCTGACCCAGGCTCTGTGGAGATCTTCTAAAGCGGAGTGTACCTTCAACTTCTCCTGTCCCAAGCTCTGTGGGGATCTTCTTATGCAGAGTTTACCTTCAATTCTCATATCCCAAGCTCTGTGGAGATCATCTAAAGCAGAGTGTACTTCAATTTCTCCTGTCCCCGGCTCTGTAGAGATCTTCTAAAGCAGAGTTTACCTTCAACTTCTCCTGTCCCAAGCTCTGTGGAGATATTCTAATGCAGAGTGTACCTTGAACTTCTCCTGTCCCAAGCTCTGTGGAGATCTTCTAAAGCAGAGTGTACCTTCAACTTCTCGTGTCCCAAGCTCTGTGGAGATCTTCTAAAGCAGAGTGTACCTTCAAATTCTCCTGTCCCAGGCTCTGTGGAGATCTTCTAAAGCAGAGTGTACCTTCAACCTCTCCTGTCCCAAGCTCTGTGGAGATATTCTAATGCAGAGCGTACCTTAAACTTCTCCTGTCCCAGGCTCTTTGGAGATCTTCTAAAGCGGAGTGTACCTTCAACTTCTCCTGTCCCAAGCTCTGTGGGGATCTTCTTATGCAGAGTTTACCTTCAATTCTCATATCCCAAGCTCTGTGGAGATCATCTAAAGCAGAGTGTACTTCAATTTCTCCTGTCCCCGGCTCTGTAGAGATCTTCTAAAGCAGAGTTTACCTTCAACTTCTCCTGTCCCAAGCTATGTGGATATCTTCTAAAGCAGGGTGTACCTTCAACTTCTCCTGTCCTGTCTCTGTGGAGATCTTCTAAAGCAGAGTGTACCTTCAACTTCTCCTGACCCAGGCTCTGTGGAGATCTTCTAAAGCGGAGTGTACCTTCAACTTCTCCTGTCCCAAGCTCTGTGGGGATCTTCTTATGCAGAGTTTACCTTCAATTCTCCTATCCCAAGCTCTGTGGAGATCATCTAAAGCAGAGTGTACTTCAATTTCTCCTGTCCCTTGCTCAGTAGAGATCTTCTAAAGCAGAGTGTAACTTCAACTTCTCCTGACCCAGGCTCTGTGGAGATCTTCTAAAGCGGAGTGTACCTTCAACTTCTCCTGTCCCAAGCTCTGTGGGGATCTTCTTATGCAGAGTTTACCTTCAATTCTCATATCCCAAGCTCTGTGGAGATCATCTAAAGCAGAGTGTACTTCAATTTCTCCTGTCCCCGGCTCTGTAGAGATCTTCTAAAGCAGAGTTTACCTTCAACTTCTCCTGTCCCAAGCTCTGTGGAGATATTCTAATGCAGAGTGTACCTTGAACTTCTCCTGTCCCAACCTCTGTGGAGATCTTCTAAAGCAGAGTGTACCTTCAACTTCTCGTGTCCCAAGCTCTGTGGAGATCTTCTAAAGCAGAGTGTACCTTCAAATTCTCCTGTCCCAGGCTCTGTGGAGATCTTCTAAAGCAGAGTGTACCTTCAACCTCTCCTGTCCCAAGCTCTGTGGAGATATTCTAATGCAGAGCGTACCTTAAACTTCTCCTGTCCCAGGCTCTTTGGAGATCTTCTAAAGCAGAGTATATCTTCAACTTCTCCTGTCCTAAGCTCTGTGGAGATCTTCTAAAGCAGAGTGTACCTTCAACTTCTCCTGTCCCAGGCTCTGTGGAGATCTTCTAAAGCACAGTGTACCTTCAACTTCTCCTGTCCCAGGCTCTGTGGAGATCTTCTAAAGCAGAGTGTACCTTAAACTTCTCCTGTCCCAGGCTCTGTGGAGATCTTCTAAAGCATAGTGTACTTTCAACTTCACATGTCCTAAGCTCTGTGGAGATCTTCTAAAGCAGAGTGTACCTTCAACTCCTCCTGTCCCAGGCTCTGTGGAGATCTTCTAAAGCAGAGCGTACCTTCAACTTCTCCTGTCCCAAGCTCTGTGGGGATCTTCTAATACAGAGTGTACCTTCAATTCTCCTATCCCAAGCTCTGTGGAGATCATCTAAAGCAGAGTGTTCATCAACTTCTCCTGTCCCAGGCTCTGTAGAGATCTTCTAAAGCAGAGTGTACCTTCAACTTCTCCTGTCCCAAGCTCTGTGGAGATATTCTAATGCAGAGTGTACCTTAAACTTCTCCTGTCCCAAGCTCTGTGGAGATCTTCTAAAGCAGAGTGTACCTTCAACTTCTCGTGTCCCAAGCTCTGTGGAGATCTTCTAAAGCAGGGTGTAACTTCAACTTCTCCTGTCCTGTCTCTGTGGAGATATTCTAAAGCAGAGTGTACCTTCAACTTCTCCTGACCCAGGCTCTGTGGAGATCTTCTAAAGCGGAGTTTACCTTCAACTTCTCCTGTCCCAAGCTCTGTGGGGATCTTCTAATGCAGAGTTTACCTTCAATTCTCCTATCCCAAGCTCTGTGGAGATCATCTAAAGCAGAGTGTACCTTCATCTTCTCCTGTCCCAGGCTCTGTAGAGATCTTCTAAAGCAGAGTGTACCTTCAACTTATCCTGTCCCAAGCTCTGTGGAGATATTCTAATGCAGAGCGTACCTTCAACTTCTCCTGTCCTAAGCTCTGTGGAGATCACCTAAAGCAGAGTGTTCATCAACTTCTCCTGTCCCAGGCTCTGTAGTGATCTTCTAAAGCAGAGTGTACCTTCAACTTCTTCTGTCCCCGAATCCGTGGAGATCTTCTAAAGCAGAGATTAACTTCAACTTCTCCTGTCCAAAGCTCTGTGGGGATCGTATAATGCAGAGTGTACCTTCAATTCTCCTATCCCATGCTCTGTGGAGATCATCTAAAGCAGAGTATATCTTCAACTTCTCCTGTCCTAAGCTCTGTGGAGATCTTCTAAAGCAGAGTGTACCTTCAACTTCTCCTGTCCCAGGCTCTGTGGAGATCTTCTAAAGCAGAGTGTACCTTAAACTTCTCCTGTCCCAGGCTCTGTGGAGATCTTCTAAAGCATAGTGTACTTTCAACTTCACATGTCCTAAGCTCTGTGGAGATCTTCTAAAGCAGAGTGTACCTTCAACTCCTCCTGTCCCAGGCTCTGTGGAGATCTTCTAAAGCAGAGCGTACCTTCAACTTCTCCTGTCCCAAGCTCTGTGGGGATCTTCTAATACAGAGTGTACCTTCAATTCTCCTATCCCAAGCTCTGTGGAGATCATCTAAAGCAGAGTGTTCATCAACTTCTCCTGTCCCAGGCTCTGTAGAGATCTTCTAAAGCAGAGTGTACCTTCAACTTCTCCTGTCCCAAGCTCTGTGGAGATATTCTAATGCAGAGTGTACGTTAAACTTCTCCTGTCCCAAGCTCTGTGGAGATCTTCTAAAGCAGAGTGTACCTTCAACTTCTCGTGTCCCAAGCTCTGTGGAGATCTTCTAAAGCAGGGTGTAACTTCAACTTCTCCTGTCCTGTCTCTGTGGAGATCTTCTAAAGCAGAGTGTACCTTCAACTTCTCCTGACCCAGGCTCTGTGGAGATCTTCTAAAGCGGAGTGTACCTTCAACTTCTCCTGTCCCAAGCTCTGTGGGGATCTTCTAATGCAGAGTTTACCTTCAATTCTCCTATCCCAAGCTCTGTGGAGATCATCTAAAGCAGAGTGTACCTTCATCTTCTCCTGTCCCAGGCTCTGTAGAGATCTTCTAAAGCAGAGTGTACCTTCAACTTATCCTGTCCCAAGCTCTGTGGAGATATTCTAATGCAGAGCGTACCTTCAACTTCTCCTGTCCTAAGCTCTGTGGAGATCACCTAAAGCAGAGTGTTCATCAACTTCTCCTGTCCCAGGCTCTGTAGTGATCTTCTAAAGCAGAGTGTACCTTCAACTTCTTCTGTCCCCGAATCCGTGGAGATCTTCTAATGCAGAGATTAACTTCAACTTCTCCTGTCCAAAGCTCTGTGGGGATCGTATAATGCAGAGTGTACCTTCAATTCTCCTATCCCATGCTCTGTGGAGATCATCTAAAGCAGAGTGTATCTTCAACTTCTCCTGTCACAGGCTCTTTGGAAATCTTCTAAAGCAGAGTGTACCCCTCAACTTCTCCTGTCCTAAGCTCTGTGGAGATCTTCTAAAGCAGAGTGTACCTTCAACTTCTCCTGTCCCAAGCTATGTGGAGATCTTCTAAAGCAGGGTGTACCTTCAACTTCTCCTGTCCTGTCTCTGTGGAGATCTTCTAAAGCACAGTGTACCTTCAACTTCTCCTGTCCCAGGCTCTGTGGAGATCTTCTAAAGCAGAGTGTACCTTAAACTTCTCCTGTCCCAGGCTCTGTGGAGATCTTCTAAAGCATAGTGTACTTTCAACTTCTCATGTCCTAAGCTCTGTGGAGATCTTCTAAAGCAGAGTGTACCTTCAACTCCTCCTGTCCCAGGCTCTGTGGAGATCTTCTAAAGCAGAGCGTACCTTGAACTTCTCCTGTCCCAAGCTCTGTGGGGATCTTCTAATACAGAGTGTACCTTCAATTCTCCTATCCCAAGCTCTGTGGAGATCATCTAAAGCAGAGTGTTCATCAACTTCTCCTGTCCCAGGCTCTGTAGAGATCTTCTAAAGCAGAGTGTACCTTCAACTTCTTCTGTCCCCGAATCCGTGGAGATTTTCTAAAGCAGAGATTAACTTCAACTTCTCCTGTCCAAAGCTCTGTGGGGATCTTATAATGCAGAGTGTACCTTCAATTCTCCTATCCCATGCTCTGTGGAGATCATCTAAAGCAGAGTGTACCTTCAACTTCTCCTGTCCCAAGCTCTGTGGAGATATTCTAATGCAGAGTGTACCTTAAACTTCTCCTGTCCAAAGCTCTGTGGGGATCGTATAATGCAGAGTGTACCTTCAATTCTCCTATCCCATGCTCTGTGGAGATCATCTAAAGCAGAGTGTATCTTCAACTTCTCCTGTCCCAGGCTCTTTGGAAATCTTCTAAAGCAGAGTGTACCCCTCAACTTCTCCTGTCCTAAGCTCTGTGGAGATCTTCTAAAGCAGAGTGTACCTTCAACTTCTCCTGTCCCAAGCTATGTGGAGATCTTCTAAAGCAGGGTGTACCTTCAACTTCTCCTGTCCTGTCTCTGTGGAGATCTTCTAAAGCACAGTGTACCTTCAACTTCTCCTGTCCCAGGCTCTGTGGAGATCTTCTAAAGCAGAGTGTACCTTAAACTTCTCCTGTCCCAGGCTCTGTGGAGATCTTCTAAAGCATAGTGTACTTTCAACTTCTCATGTCCTAAGCTCTGTGGAGATCTTCTAAAGCAGAGTGTACCTTCAACTCCTCCTGTCCTAAGCTCTGTGGAGATCACTTAAAGCAGAGTGTTCATCAACTTCTCCTGTCCCAGGCTCTGTAGTGATCTTCTAAAGCAGAGTGTACCTTCAACTTCTTCTGTCCCCGAATCCGTGGAGATCTTCTAAAGCAGAGATTAACTTCAACTTCTCCTGTCCAAAGCTCTGTGGGGATCGTATAATGCAGAGTGTACCTTCAATTCTCCTATCCCATGCTCTGTGGAGATCATCTAAAGCAGAGTGTATCTTCAACTTCTCCTGTCCCAGGCTCTTTGGAAATCTTCTAAAGCAGAGTGTACCCCTCAACTTCTCCTGTCCTAAGCTCTGTGGAGATCTTCTAAAGCAGAGTGTACCTTCAACTTCTCCTGTCCCAAGCTATGTGGAGATCTTCTAAAGCAGGGTGTACCTTCAACTTCTCCTGTCCTGTCTCTGTGGAGATCTTCTAAAGCACAGTGTACATTCAACTTCTCCTGTCCCAGGCTCTGTGGAGATATTCTAAAGCAGAGTGTACCTTAAACTTCTCCTGTCCCAGGCTCTGTGGAGATCTTCTAAAGCAGAGTGTACTTTCAACTTCTCATGTCCTAAGCTCTGTGGAGATCTTCTAAAGCAGAGTGTACCTTCAACTCCTCCTGTCCCAGGCTCTGTGGAGATCTTCTAAAGCAGAGCGTACCTTGAACTTCTCCTGTCCCAAGCTCTGTGGGGATCTTCTAATACAGAATGTACCTTCAATTCTCCTATCCCAAGCTCTGTGGAGATCATCTAAAGCAGAGTGTTCATCAACTTATCCTGTCCCAGGCTCTGTAGAGATCTTCTAAAGCAGAGTGTACCTTCAACTTCTTCTGTCCCCGAATCCGTGGAGATTTTCTAAAGCAGAGATTAACTTCAACTTCTCCTGTCCCAAGCTCTGTGGGGATCTTCTTATGCTGAGTTTACCTTCAATTCTCCTATCCCAAGCTCTGTGGAGATAATCTAAAGCAGAGTGTACCTTCAACTTCTCCTGTCCCAGGCTCTGTAGAGATCTTCTAAAGCAGAGTGTACCTTCAACTTCTCCTGTCCCAAGCTCTGTGGAGATATTCTAATGCAGAGCGTACCTTCAACTTCTCCTGTCCCAAGCTCTGTGGAGATCATCTAAAGCAGAGTGTTCATCAACTTATCCTGTCCCAGGCTCTGTAGAGATCTTCTAAATCAGAGTGTACCTTCAACTTCTTCTGTCCCCGAATCCGTGGAGATCTTCTAAAGCATAGATTAACTTCAACTTCTCCTGTCCAAAGCTCTGTGGGGATCGTATAATGCAGAGTGTACCTTCAATTCTCCTATCCCATGCTCTGTGGAGATCATCTAAAGCAGAGTGTATCTTCAACTTCTCCTGTCCCAAGCTATGTGGAGATGTTCTAAAGCAGGGTGTACCTTCAACTTCTCCTGTCCTGTCTCTGTGGATATCTTCTAAAGCAGAGTGTACTTTCAACTTCTCCTGACCCAGGCTCTGTGGAGATCTTCTAAAGCGGAGTGTACCTTCAACTTCTCCTGTCCCAAGCTCTGTGGAGATCTTCTAAAGCAGAGTGTACCTTCAACTTCTCCTGTCCCAAGCTATGTGGAGATCTTCTAAAGCAGGGTGTACCTTCAACTTCTCCTGTCCTGTCTCTGTGGAGATCTTCTAAAGCAGAGTGTACCTTCAACTTCTCCTGACCCAGGCTCTGTGGAGATCTTCTAAAGCGGAGTGTACCTTCAACTTCTCCTGTCCCAAGCTCTGTGGGGATCTTCTTATGCAGAGTTTACCTTCAATTCTCCTATCCCAAGCTCTGTGGAGATCATCTAAAGCAGAGTGTACTTCAATTTCTCCTGTCCCCGGCTCAGTAGAGATCTTCTAAAGCAGAGTGTAACTTCAACTTCTCCTGACCCAGGCTCTGTGGAGATCTTCTAAAGCGGAGTGTACCTTCAACTTCTCCTGTCCCAAGCTCTGTGGGGATCTTCTTATGCAGAGTTTACCTTCAATTCTCATATCCCAAGCTCTGTGGAGATCATCTAAAGCAGAGTGTACTTCAATTTATCCTGTCCCCGGCTCTGTAGAGATCTTCTAAAGCAGAGTTTACCTTCAACTTCTCCTGTCCCAAGCTATGTGGAGATCTTCTAAAGCAGGGTGTACCTTCAACTTCTCCTGTCCTGTCTCTGTGGAGATCTTCTAAAGCGGAGTGTACCTTCAACTTCTCCTGTCCCAAGCTCTGTGGGGATCTTCTTATGCAGAGTTTACCTTCAATTCTCCTATCCCAAGCTCTGTGGAGATCATCTAAAGCAGAGTGTACTTCAATTTCTCCTGTCCCCGGCTCAGTAGAGATCTTCTAAAGCAGAGTGTAACTTCAACTTCTCCTGACCCAGGCTCTGTGGAGATCTTCTAAAGCGGAGTGTACCTTAAACTTCTCCTGTCCCAAGCTCTGTGGGGATCTTCTTATGCAGAGTTTACCTTCAATTCTCATATCCCAAGCTCTGTGGAGATCATCTAAAGCAGAGTGTACTTCAATTTCTCCTGTCCCCGGCTCTGTAGAGATCTTCTAAAGCAGAGTTTACCTTCAACTTCTCCTGTCCCAAGCTCTGTGGAGATATTCTAATGCAGAGTGTACCTTAAACTTCTCCTGTCCCAAGCTCTGTGGAGATCTTCTAAAGCAGAGTGTACTTCAATTTCTCCTGTCCCCGGCTCAGTAGAGATCTTCTAAAGCAGAGTGTAACTTCAACTTCTCCTGACCCAGGCTCTGTGGAGATCTTCTAAAGCGGAGTGTACCTTCAACTTCTCCTGTCCCAAGCTCTGTGGGGATCTTCTTATGCAGAGTTTACCTTCAATTCTCATATCCCAAGCTCTGTGGAGATCATCTAAAGCAGAGTGTACTTCAATTTCTCCTGTCCCCGGCTCTGTAGAGATCTTCTAAAGCAGAGTTTACCTTCAACTTCTCCTGTCCCAAGCTCTGTGGAGATATTCTAATGCAGAGTGTACCTTAAACTTCTCCTGTCCCAAGCTCTGTGGAGATCTTCTAAAGCAGAGTGTACTTCAATTTCTCCTGTCCCCGGCTCAGTAGAGATCTTCTAAAGCAGAGTGTAACTTCAACTTCTCCTGACCCAGGCTCTGTGGAGATCTTCTAAAGCGGAGTGTACCTTCAACTTCTCCTGTCCCAAGCTCTGTGGGGATCTTCTTATGCAGAGTTTACCTTCAATTCTCATATCCCAAGCTCTGTGGAGATCATCTAAAGCAGAGTGTACTTCAATTTCTCCTGTCCCCGGCTCTGTAGAGATCTTCTAAAGCAGAGTTTACCTTCAACTTCTCCTGTCCCAAGCTATGTGGAGATCTTCTAAAGCAGGGTGTACCTTCAACTTCTCCTGTCCTGTCTCTGTGGAGATCTTCTAAAGCAGAGTGTACCTTCAACTTCTCCTGACCCAGGCTCTGTGGAGATCTTCTAAAGCGGAGTGTACCTTCAACTTCTCCTGTCCCAAGCTCTGTGGGGATCTTCTTATGCAGAGTTTACCTTCAATTCTCCTATCCCAAGCTCTGTGGAGATCATCTAAAGCAGAGTGTACATCAATTTCTCCTGTCCCTTGCTCAGTAGAGATCTTCTAAAGCAGAGTGTAACTTCAACTTCTCCTGACCCAGGCTCTGTGGAGATCTTCTAAAGCGGAGTGTACCTTCAACTTCTCCTGTCCCAAGCTCTGTGGGGATCTTCTTATGCAGAGTTTACCTTCAATTCTCATATCCCAAGCTCTGTGGAGATCATCTAAAGCAGAGTGTACTTCAATTTCTCCTGTCCCCGGCTCTGTAGAGATCTTCTAAAGCAGAGTTTACCTTCAACTTCTCCTGTCCCAAGCTCTGTGGAGATATTCTAATGCAGAGTGTACCTTGAACTTCTCCTGTCCCAAGCTCTGTGGAGATCTTCTAAAGCAGAGTGTACCTTCAACTTCTCGTGTCCCAAGCTCTGTGGAGATCTTCTAAAGCAGAGTGTACCTTCAAATTCTCCTGTCCCAGGCTCTGTGGAGATCTTCTAAAGCAGAGTGTACCTTCAACCTCTCCTGTCCCAAGCTCTGTGGAGATATTCTAATGCAGAGCGTACCTTAAACTTCTCCTGTCCCAGGCTCTTTGGAGATCTTCTAAAGCGGAGTGTACCTTCAACTTCTCCTGTCCCAAGCTCTGTGGGGATCTTCTTATGCAGAGTTTACCTTCAATTCTCATATCCCAAGCTCTGTGGAGATCATCTAAAGCAGAGTGTACTTCAATTTCTCCTGTCCCCGGCTCTGTAGAGATCTTCTAAAGCAGAGTTTACCTTCAACTTCTCCTGTCCCAAGCTATGTGGAGATCTTCTAAAGCAGGGTGTAACTTCAACTTCTCCTGTCCTGTCTCTGTGGAGATCTTCTAAAGCAGAGTGTACCTTCAACTTCTCCTGACCCAGGCTCTGTGGAGATCTTCTAAAGCGGAGTGTACCTTCAACTTCTCCTGTCCCAAGCTCTGTGGGGATCTTCTTATGCAGAGTTTACCTTCAATTCTCCTATCCCAAGCTCTGTGGAGATCATCTAAAGCAGAGTGTACTTCAATTTCTCCTGTCCCTTGCTCAGTAGAGATCTTCTAAAGCAGAGTGTAACTTCAACTTCTCCTGACCCAGGCTCTGTGGAGATCTTCTAAAGCGGAGTGTACCTTCAACTTCTCCTGTCCCAAGCTCTGTGGGGATCTTCTTATGCAGAGTTTACCTTCAATTCTCATATCCCAAGCTCTGTGGAGATCATCTAAAGCAGAGTGTACTTCAATTTCTCCTGTCCCCGGCTCTGTAGAGATCTTCTAAAGCAGAGTTTACCTTCAACTTCTCCTGTCCCAAGCTCTGTGGAGATATTCTAATGCAGAGTGTACCTTGAACTTCTCCTGTCCCAAGCTCTGTGGAGATCTTCTAAAGCAGAGTGTACCTTCAACTTCTCGTGTCCCAAGCTCTGTGGAGATCTTCTAAAGCAGAGTGTACCTTCAAATTCTCCTGTCCCAGGCTCTGTGGAGATCTTCTAAAGCAGAGTGTACCTTCAACCTCTCCTGTCCCAAGCTCTGTGGAGATATTCTAATGCAGAGCGTACCTTAAACTTCTCCTGTCCCAGGCTCTTTGGAGATCTTCTAAAGCAGAGTATATCTTCAACTTCTCCTGTCCTAAGCTCTGTGGAGATCTTCTAAAGCAGAGTGTACCTTCAACTTCTCCTGTCCCAGGCTCTGTGGAGATCTTCTAAAGCACAGTGTACCTTCAACTTCTCCTGTCCCAGGCTCTGTGGAGATCTTCTAAAGCAGAGTGTACCTTAAACTTCTCCTGTCCCAGGCTCTGTGGAGATCTTCTAAAGCATAGTGTACTTTCAACTTCACATGTCCTAAGCTCTGTGGAGATCTTCTAAAGCAGAGTGTACCTTCAACTCCTCCTGTCCCAGGCTCTGTGGAGATCTTCTAAAGCAGAGCGTACCTTCAACTTCTCCTGTCCCAAGCTCTGTGGGGATCTTCTAATACAGAGTGTACCTTCAATTCTCCTATCCCAAGCTCTGTGGAGATCATCTAAAGCAGAGTGTTCATCAACTTCTCCTGTCCCAGGCTCTGTAGAGATCTTCTAAAGCAGAGTGTACCTTCAACTTCTCCTGTCCCAAGCTCTGTGGAGATATTCTAATGCAGAGTGTACCTTAAACTTCTCCTGTCCCAAGCTCTGTGGAGATCTTCTAAAGCAGAGTGTACCTTCAACTTCTCGTGTCCCAAGCTCTGTGGAGATCTTCTAAAGCAGGGTGTAACTTCAACTTCTCCTGTCCTGTCTCTGTGGAGATCTTCTAAAGCAGAGTGTACCTTCAACTTCTCCTGACCCAGGCTCTGTGGAGATCTTCTAAAGCGGAGTTTACCTTCAACTTCTCCTGTCCCAAGCTCTGTGGGGATCTTCTAATGCAGAGTTTACCTTCAATTCTCCTATCCCAAGCTCTGTGGAGATCATCTAAAGCAGAGTGTACCTTCATCTTCTCCTGTCCCAGGCTCTGTAGAGATCTTCTAAAGCAGAGTGTACCTTCAACTTATCCTGTCCCAAGCTCTGTGGAGATATTCTAATGCAGAGCGTACCTTCAACTTCTCCTGTCCTAAGCTCTGTGGAGATCACCTAAAGCAGAGTGTTCATCAACTTCTCCTGTCCCAGGCTCTGTAGTGATCTTCTAAAGCAGAGTGTACCTTCAACTTCTTCTGT
Source organism: Coregonus lavaretus (assembly GCF_964263955.1). NCBI lineage: Eukaryota > Metazoa > Chordata > Actinopteri > Salmoniformes > Salmonidae > Coregonus > Coregonus lavaretus. The sequence goes on from NW_028164682.1 coordinate 196,925, forward strand.
CCCCGAATCCGTGGAGATCTTCTAAAGCAGAGATTAACTTCAACTTCTCCTGTCCAAAGCTCTGTGGGGATCGTATAATGCAGAGTGTACCTTCAATTCTCCTATCCCATGCTCTGTGGAGATCATCTAAAGCAGAGTATATCTTCAACTTCTCCTGTCCTAAGCTCTGTGGAGATCTTCTAAAGCAGAGTGTACCTTCAACTTCTCCTGTCCCAGGCTCTGTGGAGATCTTCTAAAGCAGAGTGTACCTTAAACTTCTCCTGTCCCAGGCTCTGTGGAGATCTTCTAAAGCATAGTGTACTTTCAACTTCACATGTCCTAAGCTCTGTGGAGATCTTCTAAAGCAGAGTGTACCTTCAACTCCTCCTGTCCCAGGCTCTGTGGAGATCTTCTAAAGCAGAGCGTACCTTCAACTTCTCCTGTCCCAAGCTCTGTGGGGATCTTCTAATACAGAGTGTACCTTCAATTCTCCTATCCCAAGCTCTGTGGAGATCATCTAAAGCAGAGTGTTCATCAACTTCTCCTGTCCCAGGCTCTGTAGAGATCTTCTAAAGCAGAGTGTACCTTCAACTTCTCCTGTCCCAAGCTCTGTGGAGATATTCTAATGCAGAGTGTACGTTAAACTTCTCCTGTCCCAAGCTCTGTGGAGATCTTCTAAAGCAGAGTGTACCTTCAACTTCTCGTGTCCCAAGCTCTGTGGAGATCTTCTAAAGCAGGGTGTAACTTCAACTTCTCCTGTCCTGTCTCTGTGGAGATCTTCTAAAGCAGAGTGTACCTTCAACTTCTCCTGACCCAGGCTCTGTGGAGATCTTCTAAAGCGGAGTGTACCTTCAACTTCTCCTGTCCCAAGCTCTGTGGGGATCTTCTAATGCAGAGTTTACCTTCAATTCTCCTATCCCAAGCTCTGTGGAGATCATCTAAAGCAGAGTGTACCTTCATCTTCTCCTGTCCCAGGCTCTGTAGAGATCTTCTAAAGCAGAGTGTACCTTCAACTTATCCTGTCCCAAGCTCTGTGGAGATATTCTAATGCAGAGCGTACCTTCAACTTCTCCTGTCCTAAGCTCTGTGGAGATCACCTAAAGCAGAGTGTTCATCAACTTCTCCTGTCCCAGGCTCTGTAGTGATCTTCTAAAGCAGAGTGTACCTTCAACTTCTTCTGTCCCCGAATCCGTGGAGATCTTCTAATGCAGAGATTAACTTCAACTTCTCCTGTCCAAAGCTCTGTGGGGATCGTATAATGCAGAGTGTACCTTCAATTCTCCTATCCCATGCTCTGTGGAGATCATCTAAAGCAGAGTGTATCTTCAACTTCTCCTGTCACAGGCTCTTTGGAAATCTTCTAAAGCAGAGTGTACCCCTCAACTTCTCCTGTCCTAAGCTCTGTGGAGATCTTCTAAAGCAGAGTGTACCTTCAACTTCTCCTGTCCCAAGCTATGTGGAGATCTTCTAAAGCAGGGTGTACCTTCAACTTCTCCTGTCCTGTCTCTGTGGAGATCTTCTAAAGCACAGTGTACCTTCAACTTCTCCTGTCCCAGGCTCTGTGGAGATCTTCTAAAGCAGAGTGTACCTTAAACTTCTCCTGTCCCAGGCTCTGTGGAGATCTTCTAAAGCATAGTGTACTTTCAACTTCTCATGTCCTAAGCTCTGTGGAGATCTTCTAAAGCAGAGTGTACCTTCAACTCCTCCTGTCCCAGGCTCTGTGGAGATCTTCTAAAGCAGAGCGTACCTTGAACTTCTCCTGTCCCAAGCTCTGTGGGGATCTTCTAATACAGAGTGTACCTTCAATTCTCCTATCCCAAGCTCTGTGGAGATCATCTAAAGCAGAGTGTTCATCAACTTCTCCTGTCCCAGGCTCTGTAGAGATCTTCTAAAGCAGAGTGTACCTTCAACTTCTTCTGTCCCCGAATCCGTGGAGATTTTCTAAAGCAGAGATTAACTTCAACTTCTCCTGTCCAAAGCTCTGTGGGGATCTTATAATGCAGAGTGTACCTTCAATTCTCCTATCCCATGCTCTGTGGAGATCATCTAAAGCAGAGTGTACTTCAATTTCTCCTGTCCCCGGCTCTGTAGAGATCTTCTAAAGCAGAGTGTACCTTCAACTTCTCCTGTCCCAAGCTCTGTGGAGATATTCTAATGCAGAGTGTACCTTAAACTTCTCCTGTCCAAAGCTCTGTGGGGATCGTATAATGCAGAGTGTACCTTCAATTCTCCTATCCCATGCTCTGTGGAGATCATCTAAAGCAGAGTGTATCTTCAACTTCTCCTGTCCCAGGCTCTTTGGAAATCTTCTAAAGCAGAGTGTACCCCTCAACTTCTCCTGTCCTAAGCTCTGTGGAGATCTTCTAAAGCAGAGTGTACCTTCAACTTCTCCTGTCCCAAGCTATGTGGAGATCTTCTAAAGCAGGGTGTACCTTCAACTTCTCCTGTCCTGTCTCTGTGGAGATCTTCTAAAGCACAGTGTACCTTCAACTTCTCCTGTCCCAGGCTCTGTGGAGATCTTCTAAAGCAGAGTGTACCTTAAACTTCTCCTGTCCCAGGCTCTGTGGAGATCTTCTAAAGCATAGTGTACTTTCAACTTCTCATGTCCTAAGCTCTGTGGAGATCTTCTAAAGCAGAGTGTACCTTCAACTCCTCCTGTCCTAAGCTCTGTGGAGATCACCTAAAGCAGAGTGTTCATCAACTTCTCCTGTCCCAGGCTCTGTAGTGATCTTCTAAAGCAGAGTGTACCTTCAACTTCTTCTGTCCCCGAATCCGTGGAGATCTTCTAAAGCAGAGATTAACTTCAACTTCTCCTGTCCAAAGCTCTGTGGGGATCGTATAATGCAGAGTGTACCTTCAATTCTCCTATCCCATGCTCTGTGGAGATCATCTAAAGCAGAGTGTATCTTCAACTTCTCCTGTCACAGGCTCTTTGGAAATCTTCTAAAGCAGAGTGTACCCCTCAACTTCTCCTGTCCTAAGCTCTGTGGAGATCTTCTAAAGCAGAGTGTACCTTCAACTTCTCCTGTCCCAAGCTATGTGGAGATCTTCTAAAGCAGGGTGTACCTTCAACTTCTCCTGTCCTGTCTCTGTGGAGATCTTCTAAAGCACAGTGTACCTTCAACTTCTCCTGTCCCAGGCTCTGTGGAGATCTTCTAAAGCAGAGTGTACCTTAAACTTCTCCTGTCCCAGGCTCTGTGGAGATCTTCTAAAGCAGAGCGTACCTTGAACTTCTCCTGTCCCAAGCTCTGTGGGGATCTTCTAATACAGAGTGTACCTTCAATTCTCCTATCCCAAGCTCTGTGGAGATCATCTAAAGCAGAGTGTTCATCAACTTCTCCTGTCCCAGGCTCTGTAGAGATCTTCTAAAGCAGAGTGTACCTTCAACTTCTTCTGTCCCCGAATCCGTGGAGATTTTCTAAAGCAGAGATTAACTTCAACTTCTCCTGTCCAAAGCTCTGTGGGGATCTTATAATGCAGAGTGTACCTTCAATTCTCCTATCCCATGCTCTGTGGAGATCATCTAAAGCAGAGTGTACTTCAATTTCTCCTGTCCCCGGCTCTGTAGAGATCTTCTAAAGCAGAGTGTACCTTCAACTTCTCCTGACCCAGGCTCTGTGGAGATCTTCTAAAGCGGAGTGTACCTTCAACTTCTCCTGTCCCAAGCTCTGTGGGGATCTTCTTATGCAGAGTTTACCTTCAATTATTCTATCCCAAGCTCTGTGGAGATCATCTAAAGCAGAGTGTACTTCAATTTCTCCTGTCCCCGGCTCTGTAGAGATCTTCTAAAGCAGAGTGTACCTTCAACTTCTCCTGTCCCAAGCTCTGTGGAGATATTCTAATGCAGAGTGTACATTAAACTTCTCCTGTCCCAGTCTCTGTGGAGATCTTCTAAAGTAAAGTGTATCTTCAACTTCTCCTGTCCCAGCCTCTGTGGAGATCTTCTAAAGCAGAGTGAAACTTCAACCTCTCCTGTCCCAAGCTCTGTGGAGATTATCTAATGCAGAGTGTACCTTAAACTTCTCCTTTCCCAGGCTCTTTGGAGATCTTCTAAAGCAGAGTGTATACTCAACTTCTCCTGTCCTAAGCTCTGTGGAGATCTTTTAAAGCAGAGTGTACCTTCAACTTCTCCTGTCCCAGGCTCTGTAGAGATATTCTAAAGCAGAGTGTACCTTCAACTTCTTCTGTCCCAGAATCCGTGGAGATCTTCTAAAGCAGAATGTACCTTCAACTTCTCCTGTCCAGGCTCTTTGGAGATCTTCTAATGCAGAGTGTATCTTCAACTTCTCCTGTCCTACGCTCTGTGGAGATCTTCTAAAGCAGAGTGTAATTTCAACTTCTCCTGTCCGAAGCTCTATGGAGATATCCTAAAGCAGAGTGTGCCTTCAACTTCTCCTATCCCAGGCTCTGTGGAGATCTTCCAACTCAGAGTGTACCTTCAACTTCTCCTGTGTCACGGATGCCGCCGAGGCTGCTCCTCCTCCTTGCTCGGGTAGGCTTCGGCGTTCATCGTCCCCGGAGTACTAGCTACTACCGCTTGATGTTTTCGATGGTTGTTTTGTTATGTCTAGTTGTTGCACCTGTTTCGTATTCTGTATTGATTATGTCACCTATAAGTTCCCCTGTGTTATGTTTGCATGTTGTGGGTTATTGTCCGCTTGTCGTATGCGTACTGGTTCAGAACCTTGGCATCTATTGTTGGTTTTACGCACCCCGTGTATTTTGTTCGCCTCCAATGTTTCGAGGCCGTTTATTTGTGTATTTTATTGAGTTTTTCAGTAAAGTCGTCTTGACTTATCCTCTGTGTCCTGCGATTGACTTCACCACCGCATCCACATCAGCATACCCTGACAGAATAACACACCATTCAGTTATATCTGCGACTCTCCTGCTGGGGCTTCCTTGGTTAATCGCCCATGACCCCACCATTTCGTGGCAACAGAGTGCTCCCGAGGAGTGGTCTGACCAGTGTGTTGGGCGATGTCTAGGTGTTTCCGTAGGGGCGACCACGGTGGAGAGTCCGAACCAATTGCCCGCACTGCACATTCCTCCTGAGTATGATGATTTGGCACTAGTGTTCAGCAAGACTAGGGCGACGCGATTGCCACCTCTTAGACAGGGGGATTGTGCGATAGACCTCCATGCAGGTGCTGCACTTCCACGTAGTCATGTGTATCCTCTGTCTCAAGAGGAGAAGGTGGCTATGGAGACATACATAGCCGAGTCTCTGAGACAGGAATACATACGGCCCTCCACTTCCCCTGCATCCTCGAGTTTCTTTTTTGTGAAGAAGAAGGATGGAGGGTTGCGCCCGTGTATTGATTACCGTAGTCTCAATCAGATCACTGTGAAACACAGTTATCCACTCCCTCTGATTGCGAGTATGACGGAATCATTACACGGAGCGCGTTTCTTCACAAAACTGGATCTCAGGAGTGCATACAACTTGGTGCGCATTTGGGAGGGGGATGAATGGAAGACAGCATTTAGTACCACCTCGGGTCACTATGAGTATCTCGTCATGCCATACGGGTTAATGAATGCTCCTTCAGTCTTCCAATCCTTTGTGGACGAGATCTTCCGGGATTTGCCTGGGCAGGGTGTAGTTGTGTATATTGACGACATACTAGTTTACTCTTATACACGAGCCGAGCATGTAGCCCTGGTGCGTCGAGTGTTGGGTAGGCTGTTGGAGCATGACTTGTATGTCAAGGCAGAGAAATGTCTGTTTTCCAGGAGTCCATCTCCTTCCTGGGCCATCGATTGTCCGCGTCAGGGTTGGAGATGGAGATTGACCGCGTTTCAGCCGTGCGTAATTGGCAGACTCCCACCACGGTTAAGGAAGTGCAGCAGTTTTTGGGTTTTGCCAATTACTACCGGAGGTTTATCCGGGGTTTTGGACAGGTGGCAGCTCCCATCACCTCCCTGCTGAAGGGGGGCCCGGTGCGTTTGCAGTGGTCAGCTGAGGCGGACAGGGCGTTTGGTAAACTGAAGGACCTGTTCACCTCTGCTCCGGTGCTGGCGCATCCGGATCCCGCTTTAGCGTTCCAGGTGGAGGTGGACGCGTCAGAGGCCGGTATTGGGGCTGTACTGTCTCAACGCCCAGGCACGCCCCCTAAACTCCGGCCCTGCGCTTTTTATTCTAAAAAGCTCAGCCCGGCGGAACGTAATTATGACGTGGGGGACAGGGAGCTGCTAGCCGTGGTTCAAGCCCTAAAGGTGTGGAGGCATTGGCTTGAGGGGGCTCAACACCCTTTTCTCATTCTGACTGACTATCGTAACCTGGAGTACATCCGGGCAGCTAGGAGACTGAATCCTCGTCAGGGTAGGTGGACCATGTTTCTGGCCCGGTTTGTGTTTAAGCTCACTTACATCCCAGGGTCCCAGAATGGTAAGGCAGACGCCCTGTCCCGGCGATATGACGCAGAGGAGAGGTAAATTGAGCCCACGCCCATACTGCTGGAGTCCTGTCTGGTGGCACCGGTGGTGTGGGAGGTCGATTCGGAGATCGAGCGGGCGTTACGCACCGACCCTACTCCTCCAGAGTGTCCGGTGGGGCGGACATACGTTCCGCTCGAGATTCGTGATCGTCTCATATATTGGGCTCATACGTCACCCTCCTCTGGACACCCTGGTATCGGCCGGACAGTTCACTGCCTTAGTGAAAAGTATTGGTGGCCAACATTGGCTAAGGACGTGAGGGTTTATGTCTCCTCCTGCTCGGTGTGCGCTCAGTGTAAGGCACCTAGACACCTGCCCAGGGGGAATTTACAACCCCTACCCGTTCCACAACGGCCTTGGTCTCACCTCTCGGTAGACTTTGTCACGGACCTTCCACCCTCCCAGGGGAATACCACCATTCTGGTTGTTGTGGATCGGTTCTCTAAAGCCTGTTGTCTCATCCCAATGCCGGGTCTCCCTACTGCCCTACAGACTGCTGAGGCCTTGTTTACCCACGTCTTCCGGCACTACGGGGTACCCGAGGATATAGTGTCTGATCGGGGTCCCCAATTCACCTCTAGAGTCTGGAGGGCGTTCATGGAATGCTTGGGGGTCTCGGTTAGCCTTACCTAGGGTTTCCACCCTGAGAGTAATGGGCAGGTGGAGAGAGTGAACCAGGATGTGGGTAGGTTTCTGAGATCATATTGCCAGGACCGGCAGGAGGAGTGGTCGGGGTATATCCCCTGGGCGGAGATTGCCCAGAACTCTCTTCGCCATTCCTCTACTAATCTGACCCCTTTCCAGTGTGTGTTGGGGTATCAGCCGGTTCTGGCACCATGGCATCAGACCAGATCGAGGCTCCTGCAGTGGATGAGTGGTTTCGGCGCTCGGAGGAGACATGGAACGCTGCGCATGTACATCTGCAGCGGGCTATCCGTAGGCAGAAGGCGAGCGCCGATCTCCATCGCAGTGAGGGTCCAGTGTACGCACCTGGAGATCGAGTCTGGCTCTCGACTCGAAACCTGCCCCTTCGCCTGCCCTGCCGGAAGCTGGGTCGGCGGTTTGTGGGGCCATTTAAAGTCCTGAGGAGATTGAACGAGGTTTGTTACAGGTTACAACTGCCTAATGATTATCGTATTAACCCCTCGTTCCATGTGTCTCTCCTCAGGCCGGTGGTAGCTGGTCCACTCCAGGACAGTGAGATACGGGAGACTCCTCCGCCCCCACTGGACATCGAGGGGTCTCCGGCGTACTCAGTCCGGTCCATCGTGGATTCGAGACGTCGGATGGGGGGTCTGCAGTATCTCGTGGAGTGGGAGGGGTACGGTCCGGAGGAACGGTGCTGGGTGCCTAGGAGGGACATTTTAGATCCCTCCCTCCTGACGGAGTTCCACCGGAGTCATCCTACGCGCCCTGCTCCGCGTCCTCCTGGCCGTCCCCGAGGCCGGGGTCGGCGCACGGCTTTTCCGCGCGTCAGGGGGGGTACTGTCACCGCTTGATGTTTTCGATGGTTGTTTTGCTATGTCTAGTTGTTGCACCTGTTTCGTATTCTGTATTGATTATGTCACCTATAAGTTCCCCTGTGTTATGTTTGCATGTTGTGTGTTATTGTCCGCTTGTCGTATGCGTACTGGTTCGGAACCTTGGCATCTATTGTTGGTTTTACGCACCCCGCGTATTTTGTTCGCCTCCAGTGTTTCGAGGCCGTTTATTTTTGTATTTTATTGAGTTCAACTTCTCCTATCCCAGGCTCTGTGGAGATCTTCCAACTCAGAGTGTACATTCAACTTCTCCGGTCCCAAGCTCTGTTGAGATTTTCTAAAGCAGAATGTACCTTCAACTTCTCCTGTTCCAAGCTCTGTGGAGATCTTCTAAAGCAGAGTTTACATTAATAATAATAATATGCCATTTAGCAGACGTTTTTATCCAAAGCGACTTACAGTCATGTGAGCATACATTTTTACGTATGGGTGGTCCCGGGGATCGAACCCACTACCCTGGCGTTACAAGCGCCATGCGCCATGCTCTACCAATTGAGATACAGAGGACCACCTTCAACTTATCCTGTCCCAAGCTCTGTGGAGATCTTCTAAAGTAGAGTGTACTTCAACTTCTCCTGTCCCAAGCTCTGTACAGATCTTCTAAAGCAGAGTGTACCTTCAACTTCTCCTGTACAAAGCTCTGTGGAGATCTTCTAAAGCAGAGTGTATATTCAACTTCTCCTGTCCCAGGCTCTGTAGAGATCTTCTAAAGCAGAGTGTACCTTCAACTTTTCCTGTCCAGGCTCTGTGGAGATCTTCTAAAGCAGAGTGTATTTCAACTTCTCCTGTCCCAAGCTCTGTGGAGATCTTCTAAAGCAGAGTGTACCTTCAACTTCTCCTGTCCTAAACTCTGTGGAGATATTCTAAAGCAGAGAGTACCTTCAACTTCTCCTGTCCCAGGCTCTGTGGAAATCTTCTAAAGCAGAGTGTACCTTCAACTTATCCTGTCCAGGCTCTGTGGAGATCTTCTAAAGCAGAGTGTACTTCAACTTCTCCTGTCCCAAGCTCTGTGGAGATCTTCTAAAGCAGAGTGTACCTTCAACTTCTCCTGTCCTAAACTCTGTGGAGATATTCTAAAGCAGAGAGTACCTTCAACTTCTCCTGTCCCAGGCTCTGTGGAGATCTTCTAAAGCAGAGTGTACATTCAACTTCTCCTGTTCCAGGCTCTGTGGAGATCTTCTAAAGCAGAGTGTATCTTCAACTTCTCCTATCCCAAGCTCTGTGGGGATCTTCTAATGCAGAGTGTACCTTAAACTTCTCCTGTCCCAGGCTCTGTGGAGATCTTCTAAAGAAGAATGTACCTTCAACTTCTCCTGTCACAAGCTCTGTGGAGATCTTCTAAAGCAGAGTGTACCTTAATAATAGTAATAAAATAATATGCCATTTAGCAGATTCTTTTATCCAAAGCGACTTACAGTCATGTGTGCATACATTTTTACGTGTGGGTGGTCCCGGGGATCGTACCCACTACCCTGGAATTACAAGCGCCATGCGCCATGCTCTACCAATTGAGCTACAGAGGACCACATTCAACTTATCATATCCCAAGCTCTGTGGAGATCTTCTAAAGCAGAGTGTACTTCAACTTCTCCTGTCCCAAGCTCTGTGGAGATCTTTTAAAGCAGAGTGTATATTCAACTTATCCTGACCCAGGCTCTTTGGAGATCTTCTAAAGCAGAGTGTACCTTCAACTTCTCCTGTACAAAGATCTGTGAAGATCTTCTAAAGCAGAGTGTATCTTCAACTTCTCCTGTCCCAGGCTCTGTGGATATCTTCTAAAGCAGAATGTAACTTCAACCTCTCCTGTCCCAGGCTCTGTGGATATGTTCGAAAGCAGTGTAATTTCAACTTCTCCTGTCCCAAGCTCTGTGGAGATCTTCTAAAGCAGAGAGTACCTTCAACTTCTCCTGTCCCAGGCTCTGTAGAGATCTTCTAAAGTAGAGTGTACCTTCAACTTATCCTGTCCAGGCTCTGTGGAGATCTTCTAAAGCAGAGTGTACTTCTACTTCTCCTGTCCCAAGCTCTGTGGAGATCTTCTAAAGCAGAGTGTACCTTCAACTTCTCCTGTCCTAAACTCTGATGGAGATATTCTAAAGCAGAGAGTACCTTCAACTTCTCCTGTCCCAGGCTCTGTGGAAATCTTCTAAAGCAGAGTGTACCTTCAACTTATCCTGTCCAGGCTCTGTGGAGATTTTCTAAAGCAGAGTGTACTTCAACTTCTCCTGTCCCAAGCTCTGTGGAGATCTTCTAAAGCAGAGTGTACCTTCAACTTATCCTGTCCTAAACTCTGTGGAGATATTCTAAAGCAGAGAGTACCTTCAACTTCTCCTGTCCCAGGCTCTGTGGAGATCTTCTAAATTAGAGTGTACATTCAACTTCTCCTGTTCCAGGCTCTGTGGAGATCTTCTAAAGCAGAGTGTATCTTCAACTTCTCCTGTCCCAAGCTCTGTGGGGATCTTCTAATGCAGAGTGTACCTTAAACTTCTCCTGTCCCAGGCTCTGTTGAGATTTTCTAAAGAAGAATGTACCTTCAACTTCTCCTGTCCCAGGCTTGTGGAGATCTTTCTAAAGCAGAGTTTAATTTCAACTTATCCTGTCCCAGGCTCTGTGGAGATCTTCTAAAGCAGAGTGTACCTTCAACCTATACTGTCCCAAGCTCTGTTGGGATCTTCTAATGCAGAGTGTACCTTCAATTATCCTGTCCCAAGCTCTGTGGAGATCACGTTAAGCAGAGTGTTCTTCAACTTCTCCTGTCCCAGGCTCTGTAGAGATCTTCTAAAGCAGAGTGTACCTTCAACTTCTTCTGTCCCAGGCTCTGTGGAGATCTTCTAAAGCAGAGTGTATCTTCCACTTCTCCTGTCCCAGGCTCTTTGGAGATCTTCTAAAGCAGAGTGTAACTTCAACTTCTCCTGTCCTAAGCTCTGTGGAGATCTTAAAAGCAGAGTGTACCTTCAACTTCTCCTGTCCTAAGCTCTGTGGAGATATTCTAAAGCAGAGAGTACCTTCAACTTCTCCTGTCCCAGGCTCTGTGGAAATCTTCTAAAGCAGAGTGTACCTTCAACTTATCCTGTCCAGGCTCTGTGGAGATCTTCTAAAGCAGAGTGTACTTCAACTTCTCCTGTCCCAAGCTCTGTGGAGATCTTCTAAAGCAGAGTGTACCTTCAACTTCTCCTGTCCAAGCTCTGTGGAGATCTTCTAAAGCAGAGTGTACCTTCAACTTCTCCTGTCCTAAACTCTGTGGAGATATTCTAAAGCAGAGAGTACCTTCAACTTCTCCTGTCCCAGGCTCTGTGGAGATCTTCTAAAGCAGAGTGTACATTCAACTTCTCCTGTTCCAGGCTCTGTGGAGATCTTCTAAAGCAGAGTGTATCTTCAACTTCTCCTATCCCAAGCTCTGTGGGGATCTTCTAATGCAGAGTATACCTTAAACTTCTCCTGTCCCAGGCTCTGTGGAGATCTTCTAAAGCAGAGTGTACCTTCAACTTTTCCTGTCCCAGGCTCTGTTGAGATTTTCTAAAGAAGAATGTACCTTCAACTTCTCCTGTCACAAGCTCTGTGGAGATCTTCTAAAGCAGAGTGTACCTTAATAATAGTAATAAAATAATATGCCATTTAGCAGATTCTTTTATCCAAAGCGACTTACAGTCATGTGTGCATACATTTTTACGTGTGGGTGGTCCCGGGGATCGTACCCACTACCCTGGCATTACAAGCGCCATGCGCCATGCTCTACCAATTGAGCTACAGAGGACCACATTCAACTTATCATATCCCAAGCTCTGTGGAGATCTTCTAAAGCAGAGTGTACTTCAACTTCTCCTGTCCCAAGCTCTGTGGAGATCTTTTAAAGCAGAGTGTATATTCAACTTATCCTGACCCAGGCTCTTAGGAGATCTTCTAAAGCAGAGTGTACCTTCAACTTCTCCTGTACAAAGCTCTGTGAAGATCTTCTAAAGCAGAGTGTATCTTCAACTTCTCCTGTCCCAGGCTCTGTGGATATCTTCTAAAGCAGAATGTAACTTCAACCTCTCCTGTCCCAGGCTCTGTGGATATCTTCGAAAGCAGTGTAATTTCAACTTCTCCTGTCCCAAGCTCTGTGGAGATCTTCTAAAGCAGAGAGTACCTTCAACTTCTCCTGTCCCAGGCTCTGTAGAGATCTTCTAAAGTAGAGTGTACCTTCAACTTATCCTGTCCAGGCTCTGTGGAGATCTTCTAAAGCAGAGTGTACTTCAACTTCTCCTGTCCCAAGCTCTGTGGAGATCTTCTAAAGCAGAGTGTACCTTCAACTTCTCCTGTCCTAAACTCTGTGGAGATATTCTAAAGCAGAGAGTACCTTCAACTTCTCCTGTCCCAGGCTCTGTGGAAATCTTCTAAAGCAGAGTGTACCTTCAACTTATCCTGTCCAGGCTCTGTGGAGATTTTCTAAAGCAGAGTGTACTTCAACTTCTCCTGTCCCAAGCTCTGTGGAGATCTTCTAAAGCAGAGTGTACCTTCAACTTCTCCTGTCCTAAACTCTGTGGAGATATTCTAAAGCAGAGAGTACCTTCAACTTCTCCTGTCCCAGGCTCTGTGGAGATCTTCTAAATTAGAGTGTACATTCAACTTCTCCTGTTCCAGGCTCTGTGGATATCTTCTAAAGCAGAGTGTATCTTCAACTTCTCCTGTCCCAAGCTCTGTGGGGATCTTCTAATGCAGAGTGTACCTTAAACTTCTCCTGTCCCAGGCTCTGTGGAGATCTTCTAAAGCAGAGTGTACCTTCAACTTTTCCTGTCCCAGGCTCTGTTGAGATTTTCTAAAGAAGAATGTACTTTCAACTTCTCCTGTCCCAGGCTTGTGGAGATCTTCTAAAGCAGAGTGTACCTTCAACCTATACTGTCCCAAGCTCTGTTGGGATCTTCTAATGCAGAGTGTACCTTCAATTATCCTGTCCCAAGCTCTGTGGAGATCACGTTAAGCAGAGTGTTCTTCAACTTCTCCTGTCCCAGGCTCTGTAGAGATCTTCTAAAGCAGAGTGTACCTTCAACTTCTTCTGTCCCAGGCTCTGTGGAGATCTTCTAAAGCAGAGTGTATCTTCCACTTCTCCTGTCCCAGGCTCTTTGGAGATCTTCTAAAGCAGAGTGTACCTTCAACTTCTCCTGTCCTAAGCTCTGTGGAGATCTTATAAAGCAGAGTGTACCTTCAACTTCTCCTGTCCTAAGCTCTGTGGAGATCTTCTAAAGCAGAGTGTACCTTCAACTTCTCCTGTCCCAGGCTCTGTGGATATCTTCTAAAGCAGAGTGTACCTTCAACTTCTCCTGTCCCAGGCTCTGTGGAGATCTTCTAAAGCAGAGTGTACCTTTACCTTCTCCTGTCCCAAGCTCTGTTGGGATCTTCTAAAGCAGAGTGTACCTTCAACTTCTCCTGTCCCAGGCTCTGTGGAGATCTTCTAAAGAAGAGTGTACCTTCAACTTCTCCTGTCCAAAGCTCTGTGGGGATCTTCTAAAGCAGAGTGTAATTTCATCTTCTCCTGTCCAGGCTCTTTGTAGATCTTCTATAGCAGAGTGTACCTTCAACTTCTCCTGTCCTAAGCTCTGTGGAGATATTCTAATGCAGAGTGTACCTTAAACTTCTCATTTCCCAGGCTCTGTGGAGATCTTCTAAAGCAGAGTGTACCTTCAACTTCCCCTGTCCCAGGCTCTGTGGAGATCTTATAAAGCAGAGTGTATCTTCAACTTCTCCTGTCCCAGGCTCTGTTGAGATTTTCTAAAGAACAATGTACCTTCAACTTCCCCTGTCACAAGCTCTGTGGAGATCTTCTAAAGCAGAGTGTACCTTAATAATAATAATTTGCCATTTAGCAGATGTTTTTATCCAAAGCGACTTACAGTCATGTGTGCATACATTTTTACATATGGGTTGTCCCGGGGATAGAACCCACTACCCTGGCGTTACAAGCGCCATGCGCCATGCTCTACCAATTGAGCTACAGAGGACCACCTTCAACTTATCCTGTCCCAAGCTTTGTGGAGATCTTCTAAAGCAGAGTGTACTTGAACTTCTCCTGTCCCAAGCTCTGTGGAGATCTTCCAAAGAAGAGTGTACCTTCAACTTCTCCTGTCCAAAGCTCTGTGGAGATATTCTATGGCAGAGTGTAACTTCGACTTCTCCTGCCCCAGGCTCTGTGGATATCTTCTAAAGCAGAATGTATCTTCAACCTCTCCTGTCCCAGGCTCTGTGGAGATCTTCGATAGCAGAGTGTAACTTCAACTTCTACTGTCCCAAGCTCTGTGGATATCTTCTAAAGCAGAGTGTGCCTTCAACTTCTCCTGTCCAAAGCTCTGTGAAGATCTTCTAAAGCAGAGTGTATCTTCAACTTCTCCTGTCCCAGGCTCTGTGGATATCTTCTAAAGCAGAATGTACCTTCAACCTCTCCTGTCCCAGGCTCTGTGGAGATCTTCGAAAGCAGAGTGTAACTTCAACTTCTCCTGTCCCAATCTCTGTGGAGATCTTCTAAAGCAGATTGTGCCTTCAACTTCTCCTGTCCCAGGCTCTGTTGAGATCTTCTAAAGCAGAGTGTACCTTCAACTTCTCCTGTCCCAAGCTCTGTGGAGATCTTCGAAAGCAGAGTGTGCCTTCAACTTCTCCTGTCCCAGGCTCTGTTGAGATCTTCTAAAGCAGAGTGTACCTTCAACTTCTCCTGTCCCAAGCTCTGTGGAGATCTTCTAAAGCAGAGTGTATCTTCAACTTCTCCTGTCCCAGGCTCTGTGGAGATCTTCGAAAGCAGAGTGTACCTTCAACTTCTTCTGTCCTACGCTCTGTGGAGATCTTCTAAAGCAGAGTGCAATTTCAACTTCTCCTGTCCAGGCTCTTTGGAGATCTTCTAAAGCAGAGTGTACCTTCAACTTCTCCTGTCCTAAGCTCTGTGGAGATCTTCTAAAGCAGAGTGTACCTTCAACTTCTCCTGTCCCAAGCTCTGTGTAGAAATTATAAAGCAGAGTGGACCTTCAACTACTCCTGTCCAGGCTTTGTGGAGATCTTCTAAATCAGAGTGTACCTTCAACTTCTCCTGTCCCAGGCTTGTGGAGATCTTCTAAAGCAGAGTGTACCTTCAACTTATACTGTCCCAAGCTCTGTTGGGATCTTCTAATGCAGAGTGTACCTTCAATTATCCTGTCCCAAGCTCTGTGGAGATCACGTTAAGCAGAGTGTACTTCAACTTCTCCTGTCCCAGGCTCTGTAGAGATCTTCTAAAGCAGAGTGTACCTTCAACTTCTTCTGTCCCAGGCTCTGTGGAGATCTTCTAAAGCAGAGTGTATCTTCCACTTCTCCTGTCCCAGGCTCTTTGGATATCTTCTAAAGCAGAGTGTACCTTCAACTTCTCCTGTCCTAAGTTCTGTGGAGATCTTATAAAGCAGAGTGTACCTTCAACTTCTCCTGTCCTAAGCTCTGTGGAGATCTTCTAAAACAGAGTGTACCTTCAACTTCTCCTGTCCCAGGTTCTGTGGATATCTTCTAAAGCAGAGTGTACCTTCAACTTCTCCTGTCCCAGGCTCTGTGGAGATCTTCTAAAGCAGAGTGTACCTTTACCGTCTCCTGTCCCAAGCTCTGTGGGGATCTTCTAATGCAGAGTGTACCTTCAATTCTCCTATCCCAAGCTCTGTGGATATCATCTCAAGCAGAGTGTACTTCAACTTCTCCTGTCCTAAGCTCTGTGGAGATCTTCTAAAGCAGAGTGTACCTTCAACTTCTCCTGTCCTAAGCTCTGTGGAGATCTTCTAAAACAGAGTGTACCTTCAACTTCTCCTGTCCCAGGCTCTGTAGGGATCTTCTAAAGCAGAGTGAACCTTCAACTTCTCCTGTCCATGCTTTGTGGAGATCTTCTAAAGCAGAGTGTACCTTCAACTTCTCCTGTCCCAGGCTTCTGGAGATCTTCTAAAGCAGAGTTTACCTTCAACTTCTCCTGTCCAGGCTCTTTGGAGATCTTCTAATGCAGAGTGTACCTTCAACTTCTCCTGTCCTAAGCTCTGTGGAGATCTTCTAAAGCAGAGTGTAATTTAACTTCTCCTGTCCAGGCTCTGTGGAGATCTTCTAAAGCAGAGTGTACCTTCAACTTCTCCTGTCCCAGGTTCTGTGGAGATCTTCTAAAGCAGAGCGTACTTTCAATTCTCCTATCCAGAGCTCTGTAGAGATCTTCTAAAGCAGAGTGTACCTTCAACTTCTTCTGTCCCAGGCTCCGTGGTGATCTTCTAAAGCAGAGTGTACCTTCAACTTCTCCTGTCCATGCTCTTTGGAGATCTTCTAATGCAGAGTGTACCTTCAACTTCTTCTGTCCTACGCTCTGTGGAGATCTTCTAAAGCAGAGTGCAATTTCAACTTCTCCTGTCCAGGCTCTTTGGAGATCTTCTAATGCAGAGTGTACCTTCAACTTATCCTGTCCTAAGCTCTGTGGAGATCTTCTAAAGCAGAGTGTACCTTCAACTTCTCCTGTTCCAAGCTCTGTGTAGAAATTATAAAGCAGAGTGGACTTTCAACTACTCCTGTCCAGGCTTTGTGGAGATCTTCTAAAGCAGAGTGTACCTTCAACTTCTCCTGTCCCAGGCTTGTGGGGATCTTCTAAAGCAGAGTTTACCTTCAACTTTTCCTGTCCCAGGCTCTGTGGAGATCTTCTAAAGCAGAGTGTACCTTCAACTTATACTGTCCCAAGCTCTGTTGGGATCTTCTAATGCAGAGTGTACCTTAAATTATCCTGTCCCAAGCTCTGTGGAGATCACGTTAAGCAGAGTGTACTTCAACTTCTCCTGTCCCAGGCTCTGTAGAGATCTTCTAAAGCAGAGTGTACCTTCAACTTCTTCTGTCCCAGGCTCTGTGGAGATCTTCTAAAGCAGAGTGTATCTTCCACTTCTCCTGTCACAGGCTCTTTGGAGATCTTCTAAAGCAGAGTGTACCTTCAACTTCTCCTGTCCTAAGCTCTGTGGAGATCTTATATAGCAGAGTGTACCTTCAACTTCTCCTGTCCTAAGCTCTGTGGAGATCTTCTAAAGCAGAGTGTACCTTCAACTTCTCCTGTCCCAGGTTCTGTGGATATCTTCTAAAGCAGAGTGGACCTTCAACTTCTCCTGTCCCAAGCTCTGTGGGGATCTTCTAATGCAGAGTGTACCTTCAATTCTCCTATCCCAAGCTCTGTGGATATCATCTCAAGCAGAGTGTACTTCAACTTCTCCTGTCCCAGGCTCTGTAGAGATCTTCTAAAGCAGAGTGAACCTTCAACTTCTCCTGTCCAGGCTTTGTGGAGATCTTCTAAAGCAGAGTGTACCTTCAACTTCTCCTGTCCCAGGCTTCTGGATATCTTCGAAAGCAGAGTTTACCTTCAACTTCTCCTGTCCAGGCTCTTTGAAGATCTTCTAATGCAGAGTGTAACTTCAACTTCTCCTGTCCTAAGCTCTGTGGAGATCTTCTAAAGCAGAGTGTAATTTCAACTTCTCCTGTCCAGGCTCTGTGGAGATCTTCTAAAGCAGAGTGACCTTCAACTTCTCCTGTCCCAGGTTCTGTGGATATCTTCTAAAGCAGAGTGTACCTTCAACTTCTCCTGTCCCAGGCTCTGTGGAGATCTTCTAAAGCAGAGAGTACCTTTACCTTCTCCTGTCCCAAGCTCTGTGGGGATCTTCTATTGCAGAGTGTACCTTCAATTCTCCTATCCCATGCTCTGTGGATATCATCTAAAGCAGAGTGTAATTCAACTTCTCCTGTCCCAGGCTCTGTAGAGATCTTCTAAAAAAGAGTGTATCTTCAACTTCTCCTGTCCAGGCTTTGTGGAGATCTTCTAAAGCAGAGTGTACCTTCAACTTCTCCTGTCCCAAGCTCTGTGGGGATCTTCTAATACAAAGTGTACCTTCAATTCTCCTATCCCAAGCTCTGTGGAGATCACGTAAAGCAGAATGTACTTCAACTTCTCCTGTCCCAGGCTCTGTAGAGATCTTCTAAAGCAGAGTGTACTTTCAACTTCTTCTGTCCCAGGCTCTGTGGAGATCTTCTAAAGCAGAGTGTACCTTTACCTTCTCCTGTCCCAAGCTCTGTGGGGATCTTCTAATGCAGAGTGTACCTTCAATTCTCCTATCCCAGGCTCTGTGGAGATCTTTTAAAGCAGAGTGTATTTTCAACTTCTCCTGTCCAGGCTTTGTGGAGATATTCTAAAGCAGAGTGTACCTTCAACTTCTCCTGTCCCAGGCTTCTGGAGATCTTCTAAAGCAGAGTGTACCTTCAACTTCTTCTGTCCCAGGCTCTGTGGAGATCTTCTAAAGCAGAGTGTATCTTCCACTTCTCCTGTCCTAAGCTCTGTTTAGATCTTCTAAAGCAGAGTGTAGCTTCAACTTCTCCTGTCCCAAGCTCTGTGGAGATCTTCTAAAGCAGAGTGTACCTTCAACTTCTCCTCTCCAGGCTCTGTGGAGATCTTCTAAAGCAGAGTGTACCTTCAACTTTTCCTGTCCCAGGTTCTGTGGATATCTTCTAAAGCAGAGTGTACCTTCAACTTCTCCTGTCCCAGGCTCTGTAGAGATATTCTAAAGCAGAGAGGACCTTCAACTACTCCTGTCCAGGCTTTGTGGAGATCTTCTAAAGCAGAGTGTACCTTCAATTTCTCCTGTCCCAGGCTTGTGGAGATCTTCTAAAGCAGAGTTTACCTTCAACTTATCCTGTCCTAAGCTCTGTGGAGATTTTCTAAAGCAGAATGTACCTTCAACTTCTCCTGTCCAGGCTCTGTGGAGATCTTCTAAAGCAGAGTGTACCTTCAATTCTCATATCCCAAGCTCTGTGGATATCATCTAAAGCAGAGTGTACTTCAACTTCTCCTGTCCCAGGCTCTGTAGATATCTTCTAAAAAAGAGTGTAACTTCAACTTCTCCTGTCCAGGCTTTGTGGAGATCTTCTAAAGCAGAGTGTACCTTTACCTTCTCCTTTCCCAAGCTCTGTGGGGATCTTCTAATGCAGAGTGTACCTTCAATTCTCCTATCCCATGCTCTGTGGATATCATCTAAAGCAGAGTGTACTTCAACTTCTCCTGTTCCAGGCTCTGTAGAGATCTTCTAAAGCAGAGTGTACCTTCAACTTCTCCTGTCCCTGGCTTCTGGAGATCTTCTAAAGCAGAGTGTACCTTCAACTTCTCCTGTCCCAAGCTCTGTGGGGATCTTCTAATGCAGAGTGTACCTTCAATTCTCATATCCCAAGCTCTGTGGATATCATCTAAAGCAGAGTGTACTTCAACTTCTCCTGTCCCAGGCTCTTTAGAGATCTTCTAAAAAAGAGTGTACCTTCAACTTCTCCTGTCCAGGCTTTGTGGAGATCTTCTAAAGCAGAGTGTACCTTCAACTTCTCCTGTCCCAGGCTCTTTGGAGATCTTCTAAAGCAGAGAGTACCTTAATAATATATTATAATAATATGCCATTTAGCAAACGCTTTTATCCAAAGCGACTTACAATCTTGTGTGCATACATTGTTACGTATGGGTGGTCCCGGGGATCACACCCACTACCCTTGCATTACAAGCGCCATGCTCTACCCATTGAGCTACAGAGGACCACCTTCAACTTCTCCTGTCCCAGGCTCTGTGGAGATCTTCCAAAAGCAGAGTGTACATTCAACTTCTCCTGTCCCAGGCTCTGTAGAGATCTTCTAAAGGAGAGTGTACCTTCAACTTATCCTATCCCACGCTCTGTGGAGATCTTCTAAAGCAGAGTGTACCTTCAACTTATCCTGTCCCAAGCTCTGTGGAGATCTTCTAAAGCAAAGTGTACCTTAATAATAATATTAAAATAATATGCCATTTAGCAAACGCTTTTATCCAAAGCGACTTACAGTCATGTGTGCATAAATTTTTACGTATGGGTGGTCCGGGGATCGAACCCACTACCCTGGCATTACAAGCGCCATGCTCTACCCATTGAGCTACAGAGGACGACCTTCAACTTCTCCTGTCCCACGCTCTTTGGAAATCTTCTAAAGCAGAGAGTACCTTCAACTTATCCTGTCCTAAGCTCTCTGGAGATCTTCTAAAGCAGAGTGTACTTCAACTTCTCCTGTCCCAAGTTCTGTGGAGAACTTCGAAAGCAGTGTGTACCTTCAACTTCTCCTGTCCCAGGCTCTGTGGAGATCTTCTAAAGCAGAGTGTACCTTTACCTTCTCCTGTCCCAAGCTCTGTGGGGATCTTCTATTGCAGAGTGTACCTTCAATTCTCCTATCCCATGCTCTGTGGATATCATCTAAAGCAGAGTGTAATTCAACTTCTCCTGTCCCAGGCTCTGTAGAGATCTTCTAAAAAAGAGTGTATCTTCAACTTCTCCTGTCCAGGCTTTGTGGAGATCTTCTAAAGCAGAGTGTACCTTCAACTTCTCCTGTCCCAAGCTCTGTGGGGATCTTCTAATACAAAGTGTACCTTCAATTCTCCTATCCCAAGCTCTGTGGAGATCACGTAAAGCAGAGTGTACTTCAACTTCTCCTGTCCCAGGCTCTGTAGAGATCTTCTAAAGCAGAGTGTACTTTCAACTTCTTCTGTCCCAGGCTCTGTGGAGATCTTCTAAAGCAGAGTGTACCTTTACCTTCTCCTGTCCCAAGCTCTGTGGGGATCTTCTAATGAAGAGTGTACCTTCAATTCTCCTATCCCAGGCTCTGTGGAGATCTTCTAAAGCAGAGTGTACCTTCAACTTCTCCTGTCCAGGCTTTGTGGAGATATTCTAAAGCAGAGTGTACCTTCAACTTCTCCTGTCCCAGGCTTCTGGAGATCTTCTAAAGCAGAGTGTACCTTCAACTTCTTTTGTCCCAGGCTCTGTGGAGATCTTCTAATGCAGAGTGTATCTTCCACTTCTCCTGTCCTAAGCTCTGTGGAGATCTTCTAAAGCAGAGTGTAGCTTCAACTTCTCCTGTCCCAAGCTCTGTGGAGATCTTCTAAAGCAGAGTGTACCTTCAACTTCTCCTCTCCAGGCTCTGTGGAGATCTTCTAAAGCAGAGTGTACCTTCAACTTCTCCTGTCCCAGGTTCTGTGGATATCTTCTAAAGCAGAGTGTACCTTCAACTTCTCCTGTCCCAGGCTCTGTAGAGATATTCTAAAGCAGAGTGTATCTTCCACTTCTCCTGTCCCAAGCTCTGTGTAGAAATTCTAAAGCAGAGAGGACCTTCAACTACTCCTGTCCAGGCTTTGTGGAGATCTTCTAAAGCAGAGTGTACCTTCAATTTCTCCTGTCCCAGGCTTGTGGAGATCTTCTAAAGCAGAGTTTACCTTCAACTTATCCTGTCCTAAGCTCTGTGGAGATTTTCTAAAGCAGAATGTACCTTCAACTTCTCCTGTCCAGGCTCTGTGGAGATCTTCTAAAGCAGAGTGTACCTTCAATTCTCATATCCCAAGCTCTGTGGATATCATCTAAAGCAGAGTGTACTTCAACTTCTCCTGTCCCAGGCTCTGTAGATATCTTCTAAAAAAGAGTGTAACTTCAACTTCTCCTGTCCAGGCTTTGTGGAGATCTTCTAAAGCAGAGTGTACCTTTACCTTCTCCTGTCCCAAGCTCTGTGGGGATCTTCTAATGAAGAGTGTACCTTCAATTCTCCTATCCCAGGCTCTGTGGAGATCTTCTAAAGCAGAGTGTACCTTCAACTTCTCCTGTCCCAGGCTTCTGGAGATCTTCTAAAGCAGAGTGTACCTTCAACTTCTTCTGTCCCAGGCTCTGTGGAGATCTTCTAAAGCAGAGTGTATCTTCCACTTCTCCTGTCCTAAGCTCTGTTTAGATCTTCTAAAGCAGAGTGTAGCTTCAACTTCTCCTGTCCCAAGCTCTGTGGAGATCTTCTAAAGCAGAGTGTACCTTCAACTTCTCCTCTCCAGGCTCTGTGGAGATCTTCTAAAGCAGAGTGTACCTTCAACTTTTCCTGTCCCAGGTTCTGTGGATATCTTCTAAAGCAGAGTGTACCTTCAACTTCTCCTGTCCCAGGCTCTGTAGAGATATTCTAAAGCAGAGAGGACCTTCAACTACTCCTGTCCAGGCTTTGTGGAGATCTTCTAAAGCAGAGTGTACCTTCAATTTCTCCTGTCCCAGGCTTGTGGAGATCTTCTAAAGCAGAGTTTACCTTCAACTTATCCTGTCCTAAGCTCTGTGGAGATTTTCTAAAGCAGAATGTACCTTCAACTTCTCCTGTCCAGGCTCTGTGGAGATCTTCTAAAGCAGAGTGTACCTTCAATTCTCATATCCCAAGCTCTGTGGATATCATCTAAAGCAGAGTGTACTTCAACTTCTCCTGTCCCAGGCTCTGTAGATATCTTCTAAAAAAGAGTGTAACTTCAACTTCTCCTGTCCAGGCTTTGTGGAGATCTTCTAAAGCAGAGTGTACCTTTACCTTCTCCTTTCCCAAGCTCTGTGGGGATCTTCTAATGCAGAGTGTACCTTCAATTCTCCTATCCCATGCTCTGTGGATATCATCTAAAGCAGAGTGTACTTCAACTTCTCCTGTTCCAGGCTCTGTAGAGATCTTCTAAAGCAGAGTGTACCTTCAACTTCTCCTGTCCCTGGCTTCTGGAGATCTTCTAAAGCAGAGTGTACCTTCAACTTCTCCTGTCCCAAGCTCTGTGGGGATCTTCTAATGCAGAGTGTACCTTCAATTCTCATATCCCAAGCTCTGTGGATATCATCTAAAGCAGAGTGTACTTCAACTTCTCCTGTCCCAGGCTCTTTAGAGATCTTCTAAAAAAGAGTGTACCTTCAACTTCTCCTGTCCAGGCTTTGTGGAGATCTTCTAAAGCAGAGTGTACCTTCAACTTCTCCTGTCCCAGGCTCTTTGGAGATCTTCTAAAGCAGAGAGTACCTTAATAATATATTATAATAATATGCCATTTAGCAAACGCTTTTATCCAAAGCGACTTACAATCTTGTGTGCATACATTGTTACGTATGGGTGGTCCCGGGGATCACACCCACTACCCTTGCATTACAAGCGCCATGCTCTACCCATTTAGCTACAGAGGACCACCTTCAACTTCTCCTGTCCCAGGCTCTGTGGAGATCTTCCAAAAGCAGAGTGTACATTCAACTTCTCCTGTCCCAGGCTCTGTAGAGATCTTCTAAAGGAGAGTGTACCTTCAACTTATCCTATCCCACGCTCTGTGGAGATCTTCTAAAGCAGAGTGTACCTTCAACTTATCCTGTCCCAAGCTCTGTGGAGATCTTCTAAAGCAAAGTGTACCTTAATAATAATATTAAAATAATATGCCATTTAGCAAACGCTTTTATCCAAAGCGACTTACAGTCATGTGTGCATACATTTTTACGTATGGGTGGTCCGGGGATCGAACCCACTACCCTGGCATTACAAGCGCCATGCTCTACCCATTGAGCTACAGAGGACGACCTTCAACTTCTCCTGTCCCACGCTCTTTGGAAATCTTCTAAAGCAGAGAGTACCTTCAACTTATCCTGTCCTAAGCTCTCTGGAGATCTTCTAAAGCAGAGTGTACTTCAACTTCTCCTGTCCCAAGTTCTGTGGAGAACTTCGAAAGCAGTGTGTACCTTCAACTTCTCCTGTCCCAGGCTCTGTGGAGATCTTCTAAAGCAGAGTGTACCTTTACCTTCTCCTGTCCCAAGCTCTGTGGGGATCTTCTATTGCAGAGTGTACCTTCAATTCTCCTATCCCATGCTCTGTGGATATCATCTAAAGCAGAGTGTAATTCAACTTCTCCTGTCCCAGGCTCTGTAGAGATCTTCTAAAAAAGAGTGTATCTTCAACTTCTCCTGTCCAGGCTTTGTGGAGATCTTCTAAAGCAGAGTGTACCTTCAACTTCTCCTGTCCCAAGCTCTGTGGGGATCTTCTAATACAAAGTGTACCTTCAATTCTCCTATCCCAAGCTCTGTGGAGATCACGTAAAGCAGAGTGTACTTCAACTTCTCCTGTCCCAGGCTCTGTAGAGATCTTCTAAAGCAGAGTGTACTTTCAACTTCTTCTGTCCCAGGCTCTGTGGAGATCTTCTAAAGCAGAGTGTACCTTTACCTTCTCCTGTCCCAAGCTCTGTGGGGATCTTCTAATGAAGAGTGTACCTTCAATTCTCCTATCCCAGGCTCTGTGGAGATCTTCTAAAGCAGAGTGTACCTTCAACTTCTCCTGTCCAGGCTTTGTGGAGATATTCTAAAGCAGAGTGTACCTTCAACTTCTCCTGTCCCAGGCTTCTGGAGATCTTCTAAAGCAGAGTGTACCTTCAACTTCTTTTGTCCCAGGCTCTGTGGAGATCTTCTAAAGCAGAGTGTATCTTCCACTTCTCCTGTCCTAAGCTCTGTGGAGATCTTCTAAAGCAGAGTGTAGCTTCAACTTCTCCTGTCCCAAGCTCTGTGGAGATCTTCTAAAGCAGAGTGTACCTTCAACTTCTCCTCTCCAGGCTCTGTGGAGATCTTCTAAAGCAGAGTGTACCTTCAACTTCTCCTGTCCCAGGTTCTGTGGATATCTTCTAAAGCAGAGTGTACCTTCAACTTCTCCTGTCCCAGGCTCTGTAGAGATATTCTAAAGCAGAGTGTATCTTCCACTTCTCCTGTCCCAAGCTCTGTGTAGAAATTCTAAAGCAGAGAGGACCTTCAACTACTCCTGTCCAGGCTTTGTGGAGATCTTCTAAAGCAGAGTGTACCTTCAATTTCTCCTGTCCCAGGCTTGTGGAGATCTTCTAAAGCAGAGTTTACCTTCAACTTATCCTGTCCTAAGCTCTGTGGAGATTTTCTAAAGCAGAATGTACCTTCAACTTCTCCTGTCCAGGCTCTGTGGAGATCTTCTAAAGCAGAGTGTACCTTCAATTCTCATATCCCAAGCTCTGTGGATATCATCTAAAGCAGAGTGTACTTCAACTTCTCCTGTTCCAGGCTCTGTAGAGATCTTCTAAAAAAGAGTGTAACTTCAACTTCTCCTGTCCAGGCTTTGTGGAGATCTTCTAAAGCAGAGTGTACCTTCAACTTCTCCTGTCCCAGGCTTCTGGAGATCTTCTAAAGCAGAGTGTACCTTCAACTTCTCCTGTCCCAATCTCTGTGGGGATCTTCTAATGCAGAGTGTACCTTAATAATAATATTATAATAATATGCCATTTAGCAAACGCTTTTATCCAAAGCGACTTACAGTCACGTGTGCATACATTGTTACGTATGGGTGGTCCCGAGGATCACACCCACTACCCTTGCATTACAAGCGCCATGCTCTACCCATTGAGCTACAGAGGACCACCTTCAACTTCTCCTGTCCCAGGCTCTTTGGAAATCTTCTAAAGCAGAGAGTACCTTCAACTTCTCCTGTTCCAGGCTCTGTGGAGATCTTCCAAAAGCAGAGTGTACATTCAACTTCTCCTGTCCCAGGCTCTGTAGAGATCTTCTAAAGGAGAGTGTACCTTCAACTTATCCTATCCCACGCTCTGTGGAGATCTTCTAAAGCAGAGTGTACCTTCAACTTCTCCTGTCCCAAGCTCTGTGGAGATCTTCTAAAGCAAAGTGTACCTTAATAATAATATTAAAATAATATGCCATTTAGCAAACGCTTTTATCCAAAGCGACTTACAGTCATGTGTGCATGAATTTTTACGTATGGGTGGTCCAGGGATCGAACCCACTACCCTGGCATTACAAGCGCCATGCTCTACCCATTGAGCTACAGAGGATGACCTTCAACTTATCCTGTCCTAAGCTCTCTGGAGATCTTCTAAAGCAGAGTGTACTTCAACTTCTCCTGTCCCAAGTTCTGTGGAGAACTTCGAAAGCAGAGTGTACCTTCAACTTCTCCTGTCCCAGGCTCTGTGGAGATATTCTAAACCAGAGTGAACCTTCAACTTCTCCAGTCCAGGCTCTTTGGAGATCTTCTAAAGCAGAGTGTAACTTCAACTTCTCCTGTCCCAGGCTCTGTGGAGATCTTCTAAAGCAGAGCTTACTTTCAATTCTCCTATCCAGAGCTCTGTAGAGATCTTCTAAAGCAGTGTGTACCTTCAACTTCTCCTGTCCATGCTCTTTGGAGAGCTTCTAATGCAGAGTGTACCTTCAACTTCTCCTGTCCTAAGCTCTGTGGAGACCTTCTAAAGCAGAGTGTACCTTCAACTTCTCCTGTCCCAAGCTCTGTGTAGAAATTATAAAGCAGAGTGGACCTTCAACTACTCCTGTCCAGGTTTGTGGAGATCTTCTAAAGCAGAGTGTACTTTCAACTTCTCCTGTCCCAGGCTTTTGGAGATCTTCTAAAGCAGAGTTTACCTTCAACTTATCCTGTCCCAGGCTCTGTGGAGATCTTCTAAAGCAGAGTGTACCTTCAACTTCTCCTGTCCCAAGCTCTGTGGGGATCTTCTAATGCAGAGTGTACCTTCAATTATCATATCCCAAGCTCGGTGGATATTCTAAAGCAGAGTGTACTTCAACTTCTCCTGTCCCAGGCTCTGTAGAGATCTTCTAAAGCAGAGTGTACCTTCAACTTCTTCTGTCCCAGGCTCCGTGGTGATCTTCTAAAGCAGAGTGTACCTTCAACTTCTCCTGTCCATGCTCTGTGGAGATATTCTAAACCAGAGTGAACCTTCAACTTCTCCTGTCCAGGCTCTTTGGAGATCTTCTAAAGCAGAGTGTACCTTCAACTTCTCCTGTCCCAGGCTCTGTGGAGATCTTCGAAAGCAGAGTGTACCTTCAACTTCTCCTGTCCCAGGCTCTGTGGAGATATTCTAAACCAGAGTGAACCTTCAACTTCTCCAGTCCAGGCTCTTTGGAGATCTTCTAAAGCAGAGTGTACCTTCTACTTCTCCTGTCCCAGGCTCTGTGGAGATCTTCTAAAGCAGAGCGTACTTTCAATTCTCCTATCCAGAGCTCTGTAGAGATCTTCTAAAGCAGAGTGTACCTTCAACTTCTTCTGTCCCAGGCTCCGTGGTGATCTTCTAAAGCAGAGTGTACCTTCAACTTCTCCTGTCCATGCTCTTTGGAGATCTTCTAATGCAGAGTGTACCTTCAACTTCTTCTGTCCTACGCTCTGTGGAGATCTTCTAAAGCAGAGTGCAATTTCAACTTCTCCTGTCCAGGCTCTTTGGAGATCTTCTAATGCAGAGTGTACCTTCAACTTCTCCTGTCCTAAGCTCTGTGGAGACCTTCTAAAGCAGAGTGTACCTTCAACTTCTCCTGTCCCAAGCTCTGTGTAGAAATTATAAAGCAGAGTGGACCTTCAACTACTCCTGTCCAGGTTTGTGGAGATCTTCTAAAGCAGAGTTTACCTTCAACTTATCCTGTCCCAGGCTCTGTGGAGATCTTCTAAAGCAGAGTGTAAATTCAACTTATACTGTCCCAAGCTCTGTTGGGATCTTCTAATGCAGAGTGTACCTTCAATTATCCTGTCCCAAGCTCTGTGGAGATAACGTTAAGCAGAGTGTACTTCAACTTCTCCTGTCCCAGGCTCTGTAGAGATCTTCTAAAAAAGAGTGTACCTTCAACTTCTCCTGTCCAGGCTTTGTGGATATCTTCTAAAGCAGAGTGTACCTTCAACTTCTCCTGTCCCAGGCTTCTGGAGATCTTCTAAAGCAGAGTGTACCTTCAACTTCTCATGTCCCAAGCTCTGTGGGGATCTTCTAATACAAAGTGTACCTTCAATTCTCCTATCCCAAGCTCTGTGGAGATAACGTAAAGCAGAGTGTACTTCAACTTCTCCTGTCCCAGGCTCTGTAGAGATCTTCTAAAGCAGAGTGTACCTTCAACTTCTTCTGTCCCAGGCTCTGTTGAGATTTTCTAAAGAAGAATGTACCTTTACCTTCTCCTGTCCCAAGATATGTGGGGATCTTCTAATGCAGAGTGTACCTTCAATTCTCCTATCCCAAGCTCTGTGGATATCATCTAAAGCAGAGTGTACTTCAACTTCTCCTGTCCCAGGCTCTGTAGAGATCTTCTAAAAAAGAGTGTATCTTCAACTTCTCCTGTCACAGGCTCTGTAGAGATCTTCTAAAGCAGAGTGTACCTTCAACTTCTCCTGTCCATGCTCTTTGGAGATCTTCTAAAGCAGAGTGTACCTTCAACTTCTCCTGTCCAGGCTTTGTGGAGATATTCTAAAGCAGAGTGTACCTTCAACTTCTCCTGTCCCAGGCTTCTGGAGATCTTCTAAAGCAGAGTGTACCTTCAACTTCTTTTGTCCCAGGCTCTGTGGAGATCTTCTAAAGCAGAGTGTATCTTCCACTTCTCCTGTCCTAAGCTCTGTGGAGATCTTCTAAAGCAGAGTGTATCTTCAACTTCTCCTGTCCCAAGCTCTGTGGAGATCTTCTAAAGCAGAGTGTACCTTCAACTTCTCCTCTCCAGGCTCTGTGGAGATCTTCTAAAGCAGAGTGTACCTTCAACTTCTCCTGTCCCAGGTTCTGTGGATATCTTCTAAAGCAGAGTGTACCTTCAACTTCTCCTGTCCCAGGCTCTGTAGAGATATTCTAAAGCAGAGTGTATCTTCCACTTCTCCTGTCCCAAGCTCTGTGTAGAAATTCTAAAGCAGAGAGGACCTTCAACTACTCCTGTCCAGGCTTTGTGGAGATCTTCTAAAGCAGAGTGTACCTTCAATTTCTCCTGTCCCAGGCTTGTGGAGATCTTCTAAAGCAGAGTTTACCTTCAACTTATCCTGTCCTAAGCTCTGTGGAGATTTTCTAAAGCAGAATGTACCTTCAACTTCTCCTGTCCAGGCTCTGTGGAGATCTTCTAAAGCAGAGTGTACCTTCAATTCTCATATCCCAAGCTCTGTGGATATCATCTAAAGCAGAGTGTACTTCAACTTCTCCTGTCCCAGGCTCTGTAGATATCTTCTAAAAAAGAGTGTAACTTCAACTTCTCCTGTCCAGGCTTTGTGGAGATCTTCTAAAGCAGAGTGTACCTTTACCTTCTCCTTTCCCAAGCTCTGTGGGGATCTTCTAATGCAGAGTGTACCTTCAATTCTCCTATCCCAAGCTCTGTGGATATCATCTAAAGCAGAGTGTACTTCAACTTCTCCTGTTCCAGGCTCTGTAGAGATCTTCTAAAAAAGAGTGTAACTTCAACTTCTCCTGTCCAGGCTTTGTGGAGATCTTCTAAAGCAGAGTGTACCTTCAACTTCTCCTGTCCCAGGCTTCTGGAGATCTTCTAAAGCAGAGTGTACCTTCAACTTCTCCTGTCCCAAGCTCTGTGGGGATCTTCTAATGCAGAGTGTACCTTAATAATAATATTATAATAATATGCCATTTAGCAAACGCTTTTATCCAAAGCGACTTACAGTCAAGTGTGCATACATTGTTACGTATGGGTGGTCCCGAGGATCACACCCACTACCCTTGCATTACAAGCGCCATGCTCTACCCATTGAGCTACAGAGGACCACCTTCAACTTCTCCTGTCCCAGGCTCTGTAGAGATCTTCTAAAGCAGAGTGTACCTTCAACTTCTTCTGTCCCAGGCTCCGTGGTGATCTTCTAAAGCAGAGTGTACCTTCAACTTCTCCTGTCCATGCTCTGTGGAGATATTCTAAACCAGAGTGAACCTTCAACTTCTCCTGTCCAGGCTCTTTGGAGATCTTCTAAAGCAGAGTGTACCTTCAACTTCTCCTGTCCCAGGCTCTGTGGAGATCTTCGAAAGCAGAGTGTACCTTCAACTTCTCCTGTCCCAGGCTCTGTGGAGATATTCTAAACCAGAGTGAACCTTCAACTTCTCCAGTCCAGGCTCTTTGGAGATCTTCTAAAGCAGAGTGTACCTTCTACTTCTCCTGTCCCAGGCTCTGTGGAGATCTTCTAAAGCAGAGCGTACTTTCAATTCTCCTATCCAGAGCTCTGTAGAGATCTTCTAAAGCAGAGTGTACCTTCAACTTCTTCTGTCCCAGGCTCCGTGGTGATCTTCTAAAGCAGAGTGTACCTTCAACTTCTCCTGTCCATGCTCTTTGGAGATCTTCTAATGCAGAGTGTACCTTCAACTTCTTCTGTCCTACGCTCTGTGGAGATCTTCTAAAGCAGAGTGCAATTTCAACTTCTCCTGTCCAGGCTCTTTGGAGATCTTCTAATGCAGAGTGTACCTTCAACTTCTCCTGTCCTAAGCTCTGTGGAGACCTTCTAAAGCAGAGTGTACCTTCAACTTCTCCTGTCCCAAGCTCTGTGTAGAAATTATAAAGCAGAGTGGACCTTCAACTACTCCTGTCCAGGTTTGTGGAGATCTTCTAAAGCAGAGTTTACCTTCAACTTATCCTGTCCCAGGCTCTGTGGAGATCTTCTAAAGCAGAGTGTAAATTCAACTTATACTGTCCCAAGCTCTGTTGGGATCTTCTAATGCAGAGTGTACCTTCAATTATCCTGTCCCAAGCTCTGTGGAGATAACGTTAAGCAGAGTGTACTTCAACTTCTCCTGTCCCAGGCTCTGTAGAGATCTTCTAAAAAAGAGTGTACCTTCAACTTCTCCTGTCCAGGCTTTGTGGATATCTTCTAAAGCAGAGTGTACCTTCAACTTCTCCTGTCCCAGGCTTCTGGAGATCTTCTAAAGCAGAGTGTACCTTCAACTTCTCATGTCCCAAGCTCTGTGGGGATCTTCTAATACAAAGTGTACCTTCAATTCTCCTATCCCAAGCTCTGTGGAGATCACGTAAAGCAGAGTGTACTTCAACTTCTCCTGTCCCAGGCTCTGTAGAGATCTTCTAAAGCAGAGTGTACCTTCAACTTCTTCTGTCCCAGGCTCTGTTGAGATTTTCTAAAGAAGAATGTACCTTTACCTTCTCCTGTCCCAAGATATGTGGGGATCTTCTAATGCAGAGTGTACCTTCAATTCTCCTATCCCAAGCTCTGTGGATATCATCTAAAGCAGAGTGTACTTCAACTTCTCCTGTCCCAGGCTCTGTAGAGATCTTCTAAAAAAGAGTGTATCTTCAACTTCTCCTGTCACAGGCTCTGTAGAGATCTTCTAAAGCAGAGTGTACCTTCAACTTCTCCTGTCCATGCTCTTTGGAGATCTTCTAAAGCAGAGTGTACCTTCAACTTCTCCTGTCCAGGCTTTGTGGAGATATTCTAAAGCAGAGTGTACCTTCAACTTCTCCTGTCCCAGGCTTCTGGAGATCTTCTAAAGCAGAGTGTACCTTCAACTTCTTTTGTCCCAGGCTCTGTGGAGATCTTCTAAAGCAGAGTGTATCTTCCACTTCTCCTGTCCTAAGCTCTGTGGAGATCTTCTAAAGCAGAGTGTAGCTTCAACTTCTCCTGTCCCAAGCTCTGTGGAGATCTTCTAAAGCAGAGTGTACCTTCAACTTCTCCTCTCCAGGCTCTGTGGAGATCTTCTAAAGCAGAGTGTACCTTCAACTTCTCCTGTCCCAGGTTCTGTGGATATCTTCTAAAGCAGAGTGTACCTTCAACTTCTCCTGTCCCAGGCTCTGTAGAGATATTCTAAAGCAGAGTGTATCTTCCACTTCTCCTGTCCCAAGCTCTGTGTAGAAATTCTAAAGCAGAGAGGACCTTCAACTACTCCTGTCCAGGCTTTGTGGAGATCTTCTAAAGCAGAGTGTACCTTCAATTTCTCCTGTCCCAGGCTTGTGGAGATCTTCTAAAGCAGAGTTTACCTTCAACTTATCCTGTCCTAAGCTCTGTGGAGATTTTCTAAAGCAGAATGTACCTTCAACTTCTCCTGTCCAGGCTCTGTGGAGATCTTCTAAAGCAGAGTTTACCTTCAATTCTCATATCCCAAGCTCTGTGGATATCATCTAAAGCAGAGTGTACTTCAACTTCTCCTGTCCCAGGCTCTGTAGATATCTTCTAAAAAAGAGTGTAACTTCAACTTCTCCTGTCCAGGCTTTGTGGAGATCTTCTAAAGCAGAGTGTACCTTTACCTTCTCCTTTCCCAAGCTCTGTGGGGATCTTCTAATGCAGAGTGTACCTTCAATTCTCCTATCCCAAGCTCTGTGGATATCATCTAAAGCAGAGTGTACTTCAACTTCTCCTGTTCCAGGCTCTGTAGAGATCTTCTAAAAAAGAGTGTAACTTCAACTTCTCCTGTCCAGGCTTTGTGGAGATCTTCTAAAGCAGAGTGTACCTTCAACTTCTCCTGTCCCAGGCTTCTGGAGATCTTCTAAAGCAGAGTGTACCTTCAACTTCTCCTGTCCCAATCTCTGTGGGGATCTTCTAATGCAGAGTGTACCTTAATAATAATATTATAATAATATGCCATTTAGCAAACGCTTTTATCCAAAGCGACTTACAGTCAAGTGTGCATACATTGTTACGTATGGGTGGTCCCGAGGATCACACCCACTACCCTTGCATTACAAGCGCCATGCTCTACCCATTGAGCTACAGAGGACCACCTTCAACTTCTCCTGTCCCAGGCTCTTTGGAAATCTTCTAAAGCAGAGAGTACCTTCAACTTCTCCTGTTCCAGGCTCTGTGGAGATCTTCCAAAAGCAGAGTGTACATTCAACTTCTCCTGTCCCAGGCTCTGTAGAGATCTTCTAAAGGAGAGTGTACCTTCAACTTATCCTATCCCACGCTCTGTGGAGATCTTCTAAAGCAGAGTGTACCTTCAACTTCTCCTGTCCCAAGCTCTGTGGAGATCTTCTAAAGCAAAGTGTACCTTAATAATAATATTAAAATAATATGCCATTTAGCAAACGCTTTTATCCAAAGCGACTTACAGTCATGTGTGCATGAATTTTTACGTATGGGTGGTCCAGGGATCGAACCCACTACCCTGGCATTACAAGCGCCATGCTCTACCCATTGAGCTACAGAGGATGACCTTCAACTTATCCTGTCCTAAGCTCTCTGGAGATCTTCTAAAGCAGAGTGTACTTCAACTTCTCCTGTCCCAAGTTCTGTGGAGAACTTCGAAAGCAGAGTGTACCTTCAACTTCTCCTGTCCCAGGCTCTGTGGAGATATTCTAAACCAGAGTGAACCTTCAACTTCTCCAGTCCAGGCTCTTTGGAGATCTTCTAAAGCAGAGTGTAACTTCAACTTCTCCTGTCCCAGGCTCTGTGGAGATCTTCTAAAGCAGAGCTTACTTTCAATTCTCCTATCCAGAGCTCTGTAGAGATCTTCTAAAGCAGTGTGTACCTTCAACTTCTCCTGTCCATGCTCTTTGGAGAGCTTCTAATGCAGAGTGTACCTTCAACTTCTCCTGTCCTAAGCTCTGTGGAGACCTTCTAAAGCAGAGTGTACCTTCAACTTCTCCTGTCCCAAGCTCTGTGTAGAAATTATAAAGCAGAGTGGACCTTCAACTACTCCTGTCCAGGTTTGTGGAGATCTTCTAAAGCAGAGTGTACTTTCAACTTCTCCTGTCCCAGGCTTTTGGAGATCTTCTAAAGCAGAGTTTACCTTCAACTTATCCTGTCCCAGGCTCTGTGGAGATCTTCTAAAGCAGAGTGTACCTTCAACTTCTCCTGTCCCAAGCTCTGTGGGGATCTTCTAATGCAGAGTGTACCTTCAATTCTCATATCCCAAGCTCGTGGATATTCTAAAGCAGAGTGTACTTCAACTTCTCCTGTCCCAGGCTCTGTAGAGATCTTCTAAAGCAGAGTGTACCTTCAACTTCTTCTGTCCCAGGCTCCGTGGTGATCTTCTAAAGCAGAGTGTACCTTCAACTTCTCCTGTCCATGCTCTGTGGAGATATTCTAAACCAGAGTGAACCTTCAACTTCTCCTGTCCAGGCTCTTTGGAGATCTTCTAAAGCAGAGTGTACCTTCAACTTCTCCTGTCCCAGGCTCTGTGGAGATCTTCGAAAGCAGAGTGTACCTTCAACTTCTCCTGTCCCAGGCTCTGTGGAGATATTCTAAACCAGAGTGAACCTTCAACTTCTCCAGTCCAGGCTCTTTGGAGATCTTCTAAAGCAGAGTGTACCTTCTACTTCTCCTGTCCCAGGCTCTGTGGAGATCTTCTAAAGCAGAGCGTACTTTCAATTCTCCTATCCAGAGCTCTGTAGAGATCTTCTAAAGCAGAGTGTACCTTCAACTTCTTCTGTCCCAGGCTCCGTGGTGATCTTCTAAAGCAGAGTGTACCTTCAACTTCTCCTGTCCATGCTCTTTGGAGATCTTCTAATGCAGAGTGTACCTTCAACTTCTTCTGTCCTACGCTCTGTGGAGATCTTCTAAAGCAGAGTGCAATTTCAACTTCTCCTGTCCAGGCTCTTTGGAGATCTTCTAATGCAGAGTGTACCTTCAACTTCTCCTGTCCTAAGCTCTGTGGAGACCTTCTAAAGCAGAGTGTACCTTCAACTTCTCCTGTCCCAAGCTCTGTGTAGAAATTATAAAGCAGAGTGGACCTTCAACTACTCCTGTCCAGGTTTGTGGAGATCTTCTAAAGCAGAGTTTACCTTCAACTTATCCTGTCCCAGGCTCTGTGGAGATCTTCTAAAGCAGAGTGTAAATTCAACTTATACTGTCCCAAGCTCTGTTGGGATCTTCTAATGCAGAGTGTACCTTCAATTATCCTGTCCCAAGCTCTGTGGAGATAACGTTAAGCAGAGTGTACTTCAACTTCTCCTGTCCCAGGCTCTGTAGAGATCTTCTAAAAAAGAGTGTACCTTCAACTTCTCCTGTCCAGGCTTTGTGGATATCTTCTAAAGCAGAGTGTACCTTCAACTTCTCCTGTCCCAGGCTTCTGGAGATCTTCTAAAGCAGAGTGTACCTTCAACTTCTCATGTCCCAAGCTCTGTGGGGATCTTCTAATACAAAGTGTACCTTCAATTCTCCTATCCCAAGCTCTGTGGAGATCACGTAAAGCAGAGTGTACTTCAACTTCTCCTGTCCCAGGCTCTGTAGAGATCTTCTAAAGCAGAGTGTACCTTCAACTTCTTCTGTCCCAGGCTCTGTTGAGATTTTCTAAAGAAGAATGTACCTTTACCTTCTCCTGTCCCAAGATATGTGGGGATCTTCTAATGCAGAGTGTACCTTCAATTCTCCTATCCCAAGCTCTGTGGATATCATCTAAAGCAGAGTGTACTTCAACTTCTCCTGTCCCAGGCTCTGTAGAGATCTTCTAAAAAAGAGTGTATCTTCAACTTCTCCTGTCACAGGCTCTGTAGAGATCTTCTAAAGCAGAGTGTACCTTCAACTTCTCCTGTCCATGCTCTTTGGAGATCTTCTAAAGCAGAGTGTACCTTCAACTTCTCCTGTCCAGGCTTTGTGGAGATATTCTAAAGCAGAGTGTACCTTCAACTTCTCCTGTCCCAGGCTTCTGGAGATCTTCTAAAGCAGAGTGTACCTTCAACTTCTTTTGTCCCAGGCTCTGTGGAGATCTTCTAAAGCAGAGTGTATCTTCCACTTCTCCTGTCCTAAGCTCTGTGGAGATCTTCTAAAGCAGAGTGTAGCTTCAACTTCTCCTGTCCCAAGCTCTGTGGAGATCTTCTAAAGCAGAGTGTACCTTCAACTTCTCCTCTCCAGGCTCTGTGGAGATCTTCTAAAGCAGAGTGTACCTTCAACTTCTCCTGTCCCAGGTTCTGTGGATATCTTCTAAAGCAGAGTGTACCTTCAACTTCTCCTGTCCCAGGCTCTGTAGAGATATTCTAAAGCAGAGTGTATCTTCCACTTCTCCTGTCCCAAGCTCTGTGTAGAAATTCTAAAGCAGAGAGGACCTTCAACTACTCCTGTCCAGGCTTTGTGGAGATCTTCTAAAGCAGAGTGTACCTTCAATTTCTCCTGTCCCAGGCTTGTGGAGATCTTCTAAAGCAGAGTTTACCTTCAACTTATCCTGTCCTAAGCTCTGTGGAGATTTTCTAAAGCAGAATGTACCTTCAACTTCTCCTGTCCAGGCTCTGTGGAGATCTTCTAAAGCAGAGTGTACCTTCAATTCTCATATCCCAAGCTCTGTGGATATCATCTAAAGCAGAGTGTACTTCAACTTCTCCTGTCCCAGGCTCTGTAGATATCTTCTAAAAAAGAGTGTAACTTCAACTTCTCCTGTCCAGGCTTTGTGGAGATCTTCTAAAGCAGAGTGTACCTTTACCTTCTCCTTTCCCAAGCTCTGTGGGGATCTTCTAATGCAGAGTGTACCTTCAATTCTCCTATCCCAAGCTCTGTGGATATCATCTAAAGCAGAGTGTACTTCAACTTCTCCTGTTCCAGGCTCTGTAGAGATCTTCTAAAAAAGAGTGTAACTTCAACTTCTCCTGTCCAGGCTTTGTGGAGATCTTCTAAAGCAGAGTGTACCTTCAACTTCTCCTGTCCCAGGCTTCTGGAGATCTTCTAAAGCAGAGTGTACCTTCAACTTCTCCTGTCCCAAGCTCTGTGGGGATCTTCTAATGCAGAGTGTACCTTAATAATAATATTATAATAATATGCCATTTAGCAAACGCTTTTATCCAAAGCGACTTACAGTCAAGTGTGCATACATTGTTACGTATGGGTGGTCCCGAGGATCACACCCACTACCCTTGCATTACAAGCGCCATGCTCTACCCATTGAGCTACAGAGGACCACCTTCAACTTCTCCTGTCCCAGGCTCTTTGGAAATCTTCTAAAGCAGAGAGTACCTTCAACTTCTCCTGTTCCAGGCTCTGTGGAGATCTTCCAAAAGCAGAGTGTACATTCAACTTCTCCTGTCCCAGGCTCTGTAGAGATCTTCTAAAGGAGAGTGTACCTTCAACTTATCCTATCCCACGCTCTGTGGAGATCTTCTAAAGCAGAGTGTACCTTCAACTTCTCCTGTCCCAAGCTCTGTGGAGATCTTCTAAAGCAAAGTGTACCTTAATAATAATATTAAAATAATATGCCATTTAGCAAACGCTTTTATCCAAAGCGACTTACAGTCATGTGTGCATGAATTTTTACGTATGGGTGGTCCAGGGATCGAACCCACTACCCTGGCATTACAAGCGCCATGCTCTACCCATTGAGCTACAGAGGATGACCTTCAACTTATCCTGTCCTAAGCTCTCTGGAGATCTTCTAAAGCAGAGTGTACTTCAACTTCTCCTGTCCCAAGTTCTGTGGAGAACTTCGAAAGCAGAGTGTACCTTCAACTTCTCCTGTCCCAGGCTCTGTGGAGATATTCTAAACCAGAGTGAACCTTCAACTTCTCCAGTCCAGGCTCTTTGGAGATCTTCTAAAGCAGAGTGTAACTTCAACTTCTCCTGTCCCAGGCTCTGTGGAGATCTTCTAAAGCAGAGCGTACTTTCAATTCTCCTATCCAGAGCTCTGTAGAGATCTTCTAAAGCAGTGTGTACCTTCAACTTCTCCTGTCCATGCTCTTTGGAGAGCTTCTAATGCAGAGTGTACCTTCAACTTCTCCTGTCCTAAGCTCTGTGGAGACCTTCTAAAGCAGAGTGTACCTTCAACTTCTCCTGTCCCAAGCTCTGTGTAGAAATTATAAAGCAGAGTGGACCTTCAACTACTCCTGTCCAGGTTTGTGGAGATCTTCTAAAGCAGAGTGTACTTTCAACTTCTCCTGTCCCAGGCTTTTGGAGATCTTCTAAAGCAGAGTTTACCTTCAACTTATCCTGTCCCAGGCTCTGTGGAGATCTTCTAAAGCAGAGTGTACCTTCAACTTCTCCTGTCCCAAGCTCTGTGGGGATCTTCTAATGCAGAGTGTACCTTCAATTCTCATATCCCAAGCTCGGTGGATATTCTAAAGCAGAGTGTACTTCAACTTCTCCTGTCCCAGGCTCTGTAGAGATCTTCTAAAGCAGAGTGTACCTTCAACTTCTTCTGTCCCAGGCTCCGTGGTGATCTTCTAAAGCAGAGTGTACCTTCAACTTCTCCTGTCCATGCTCTGTGGAGATATTCTAAACCAGAGTGAACCTTCAACTTCTCCTGTCCAGGCTCTTTGGAGATCTTCTAAAGCAGAGTGTACCTTCAACTTCTCCTGTCCCAGGCTCTGTGGAGATCTTCGAAAGCAGAGTGTACCTTCAACTTCTCCTGTCCCAGGCTCTGTGGAGATATTCTAAACCAGAGTGAACCTTCAACTTCTCCAGTCCAGGCTCTTTGGAGATCTTCTAAAGCAGAGTGTACCTTCTACTTCTCCTGTCCCAGGCTCTGTGGAGATCTTCTAAAGCAGAGCGTACTTTCAATTCTCCTATCCAGAGCTCTGTAGAGATCTTCTAAAGCAGAGTGTACCTTCAACTTCTTCTGTCCCAGGCTCCGTGGTGATCTTCTAAAGCAGAGTGTACCTTCAACTTCTCCTGTCCATGCTCTTTGGAGATCTTCTAATGCAGAGTGTACCTTCAACTTCTTCTGTCCTACGCTCTGTGGAGATCTTCTAAAGCAGAGTGCAATTTCAACTTCTCCTGTCCAGGCTCTTTGGAGATCTTCTAATGCAGAGTGTACCTTCAACTTCTCCTGTCCTAAGCTCTGTGGAGACCTTCTAAAGCAGAGTGTACCTTCAACTTCTCCTGTCCCAAGCTCTGTGTAGAAATTATAAAGCAGAGTGGACCTTCAACTACTCCTGTCCAGGTTTGTGGAGATCTTCTAAAGCAGAGTTTACCTTCAACTTATCCTGTCCCAGGCTCTGTGGAGATCTTCTAAAGCAGAGTGTAAATTCAACTTATACTGTCCCAAGCTCTGTTGGGATCTTCTAATGCAGAGTGTACCTTCAATTATCCTGTCCCAAGCTCTGTGGAGATAACGTTAAGCAGAGTGTACTTCAACTTCTCCTGTCCCAGGCTCTGTAGAGATCTTCTAAAAAAGAGTGTACCTTCAACTTCTCCTGTCCAGGCTTTGTGGATATCTTCTAAAGCAGAGTGTACCTTCAACTTCTCCTGTCCCAGGCTTCTGGAGATCTTCTAAAGCAGAGTGTACCTTCAACTTCTCATGTCCCAAGCTCTGTGGGGATCTTCTAATACAAAGTGTACCTTCAATTCTCCTATCCCAAGCTCTGTGGAGATCACGTAAAGCAGAGTGTACTTCAACTTCTCCTGTCCCAGGCTCTGTAGAGATCTTCTAAAGCAGAGTGTACCTTCAACTTCTTCTGTCCCAGGCTCTGTTGAGATTTTCTAAAGAAGAATGTACCTTTACCTTCTCCTGTCCCAAGATATGTGGGGATCTTCTAATGCAGAGTGTACCTTCAATTCTCCTATCCCAAGCTCTGTGGATATCATCTAAAGCAGAGTGTACTTCAACTTCTCCTGTCCCAGGCTCTGTAGAGATCTTCTAAAAAAGAGTGTATCTTCAACTTCTCCTGTCACAGGCTCTGTAGAGATCTTCTAAAGCAGAGTGTACCTTCAACTTCTCCTGTCCATGCTCTTTGGAGATCTTCTAAAGCAGAGTGTACCTTCAACTTCTCCTGTCCAGGCTTTGTGGAGATATTCTAAAGCAGAGTGTACCTTCAACTTCTCCTGTCCCAGGCTTCTGGAGATCTTCTAAAGCAGAGTGTACCTTCAACTTCTTTTGTCCCAGGCTCTGTGGAGATCTTCTAAAGCAGAGTGTATCTTCCACTTCTCCTGTCCTAAGCTCTGTGGAGATCTTCTAAAGCAGAGTGTAGCTTCAACTTCTCCTGTCCCAAGCTCTGTGGAGATCTTCTAAAGCAGAGTGTACCTTCAACTTCTCCTCTCCAGGCTCTGTGGAGATCTTCTAAAGCAGAGTGTACCTTCAACTTCTCCTGTCCCAGGTTCTGTGGATATCTTCTAAAGCAGAGTGTACCTTCAACTTCTCCTGTCCCAGGCTCTGTAGAGATATTCTAAAGCAGAGTGTATCTTCCACTTCTCCTGTCCCAAGCTCTGTGTAGAAATTCTAAAGCAGAGAGGACCTTCAACTACTCCTGTCCAGGCTTTGTGGAGATCTTCTAAAGCAGAGTGTACCTTCAATTTCTCCTGTCCCAGGCTTGTGGAGATCTTCTAAAGCAGAGTTTACCTTCAACTTATCCTGTCCTAAGCTCTGTGGAGATTTTCTAAAGCAGAATGTACCTTCAACTTCTCCTGTCCAGGCTCTGTGGAGATCTTCTAAAGCAGAGTGTACCTTCAATTCTCATATCCCAAGCTCTGTGGATATCATCTAAAGCAGAGTGTACTTCAACTTCTCCTGTCCCAGGCTCTGTAGATATCTTCTAAAAAAGAGTGTAACTTCAACTTCTCCTGTCCAGGCTTTGTGGAGATCTTCTAAAGCAGAGTGTACCTTTACCTTCTCCTTTCCCAAGCTCTGTGGGGATCTTCTAATGCAGAGTGTACCTTCAATTCTCCTATCCCAAGCTCTGTGGATATCATCTAAAGCAGAGTGTACTTCAACTTCTCCTGTTCCAGGCTCTGTAGAGATCTTCTAAAAAAGAGTGTAACTTCAACTTCTCCTGTCCAGGCTTTGTGGAGATCTTCTAAAGCAGAGTGTACCTTCAACTTCTCCTGTCCCAGGCTTCTGGAGATCTTCTAAAGCAGAGTGTACCTTCAACTTCTCCTGTCCCAAGCTCTGTGGGGATCTTCTAATGCAGAGTGTACCTTAATAATAATATTATAATAATATGCCATTTAGCAAACGCTTTTATCCAAAGCGACTTACAGTCAAGTGTGCATACATTGTTACGTATGGGTGGTCCCGAGGATCACACCCACTACCCTTGCATTACAAGCGCCATGCTCTACCCATTGAGCTACAGAGGACCACCTTCAACTTCTCCTGTCCCAGGCTCTTTGGAAATCTTCTAAAGCAGAGAGTACCTTCAACTTCTCCTGTTCCAGGCTCTGTGGAGATCTTCCAAAAGCAGAGTGTACATTCAACTTCTCCTGTCCCAGGCTCTGTAGAGATCTTCTAAAGGAGAGTGTACCTTCAACTTATCCTATCCCACGCTCTGTGGAGATCTTCTAAAGCAGAGTGTACCTTC
Organism: Coregonus lavaretus; assembly: GCF_964263955.1. Classification (NCBI taxonomy): domain Eukaryota; kingdom Metazoa; phylum Chordata; class Actinopteri; order Salmoniformes; family Salmonidae; genus Coregonus; species Coregonus lavaretus. The sequence continues at coordinate 237,570 of NW_028164682.1, forward strand.
AACTTCTCCTGTCCCAAGCTCTGTGGAGATCTTCTAAAGCAAAGTGTACCTTAATAATAATATTAAAATAATATGCCATTTAGCAAACGCTTTTATCCAAAGCGACTTACAGTCATGTGTGCATGAATTTTTACGTATGGGTGGTCCAGGGATCGAACCCACTACCCTGGCATTACAAGCGCCATGCTCTACCCATTGAGCTACAGAGGATGACCTTCAACTTATCCTGTCCTAAGCTCTCTGGAGATCTTCTAAAGCAGAGTGTACTTCAACTTCTCCTGTCCCAAGTTCTGTGGAGAACTTCGAAAGCAGAGTGTACCTTCAACTTCTCCTGTCCCAGGCTCTGTGGAGATATTCTAAACCAGAGTGAACCTTCAACTTCTCCAGTCCAGGCTCTTTGGAGATCTTCTAAAGCAGAGTGTAACTTCAACTTCTCCTGTCCCAGGCTCTGTGGAGATCTTCTAAAGCAGAGCGTACTTTCAATTCTCCTATCCAGAGCTCTGTAGAGATCTTCTAAAGCAGTGTGTACCTTCAACTTCTCCTGTCCATGCTCTTTGGAGAGCTTCTAATGCAGAGTGTACCTTCAACTTCTCCTGTCCTAAGCTCTGTGGAGACCTTCTAAAGCAGAGTGTACCTTCAACTTCTCCTGTCCCAAGCTCTGTGTAGAAATTATAAAGCAGAGTGGACCTTCAACTACTCCTGTCCAGGTTTGTGGAGATCTTCTAAAGCAGAGTGTACTTTCAACTTCTCCTGTCCCAGGCTTTTGGAGATCTTCTAAAGCAGAGTTTACCTTCAACTTATCCTGTCCCAGGCTCTGTGGAGATCTTCTAAAGCAGAGTGTACCTTCAACTTCTCCTGTCCCAAGCTCTGTGGGGATCTTCTAATGCAGAGTGTACCTTCAATTCTCATATCCCAAGCTCGGTGGATATTCTAAAGCAGAGTGTACTTCAACTTCTCCTGTCCCAGGCTCTGTAGAGATCTTCTAAAGCAGAGTGTACCTTCAACTTCTTCTGTCCCAGGCTCCGTGGTGATCTTCTAAAGCAGAGTGTACCTTCAACTTCTCCTGTCCATGCTCTGTGGAGATATTCTAAACCAGAGTGAACCTTCAACTTCTCCTGTCCAGGCTCTTTGGAGATCTTCTAAAGCAGAGTGTACCTTCAACTTCTCCTGTCCCAGGCTCTGTGGAGATCTTCGAAAGCAGAGTGTACCTTCAACTTCTCCTGTCCCAGGCTCTGTGGAGATATTCTAAACCAGAGTGAACCTTCAACTTCTCCAGTCCAGGCTCTTTGGAGATCTTCTAAAGCAGAGTGTACCTTCTACTTCTCCTGTCCCAGGCTCTGTGGAGATCTTCTAAAGCAGAGCGTACTTTCAATTCTCCTATCCAGAGCTCTGTAGAGATCTTCTAAAGCAGAGTGTACCTTCAACTTCTTCTGTCCCAGGCTCCGTGGTGATCTTCTAAAGCAGAGTGTACCTTCAACTTCTCCTGTCCATGCTCTTTGGAGATCTTCTAATGCAGAGTGTACCTTCAACTTCTTCTGTCCTACGCTCTGTGGAGATCTTCTAAAGCAGAGTGCAATTTCAACTTCTCCTGTCCAGGCTCTTTGGAGATCTTCTAATGCAGAGTGTACCTTCAACTTCTCCTGTCCTAAGCTCTGTGGAGACCTTCTAAAGCAGAGTGTACCTTCAACTTCTCCTGTCCCAAGCTCTGTGTAGAAATTATAAAGCAGAGTGGACCTTCAACTACTCCTGTCCAGGTTTGTGGAGATCTTCTAAAGCAGAGTTTACCTTCAACTTATCCTGTCCCAGGCTCTGTGGAGATCTTCTAAAGCAGAGTGTAAATTCAACTTATACTGTCCCAAGCTCTGTTGGGATCTTCTAATGCAGAGTGTACCTTCAATTATCCTGTCCCAAGCTCTGTGGAGATAACGTTAAGCAGAGTGTACTTCAACTTCTCCTGTCCCAGGCTCTGTAGAGATCTTCTAAAAAAGAGTGTACCTTCAACTTCTCCTGTCCAGGCTTTGTGGATATCTTCTAAAGCAGAGTGTACCTTCAACTTCTCCTGTCCCAGGCTTCTGGAGATCTTCTAAAGCAGAGTGTAGCTTCAACTTCTCATGTCCCAAGCTCTGTGGGGATCTTCTAATACAAAGTGTACCTTCAATTCTCCTATCCCAAGCTCTGTGGAGATCACGTAAAGCAGAGTGTACTTCAACTTCTTCTGTCCCAGGCTCTGTTGAGATTTTCTAAAGAAGAATGTACCTTTACCTTCTCCTGTCCCAAGATATGTGGGGATCTTCTAATGCAGAGTGTACCTTCAATTCTCCTATCCCAAGCTCTGTGGATATCATCTAAAGCAGAGTGTACTTCAACTTCTCCTGTCCCAGGCTCTGTAGAGATCTTCTAAAAAAGAGTGTATCTTCAACTTCTCCTGTCACAGGCTCTGTAGAGATCTTCTAAAGCAGAGTGTACCTTCAACTTCTCCTGTCCATGCTCTTTGGAGATCTTCTAATGCAGAGTGTACCTTCAACTTCTTCTGTCCTACGCTCTGTGGAGATCTTCTAAAGCAGAGTGCAATTTCAACTTCTCCTGTCCAGGCTCTTTGGAGATCTTCTAATGCAGATTGTACCTTCAACTTCTCCTGTCCTAAGCTCTGTGGAGACCTTATAAAGCAGAGTGTACCTTCAACTTCTCCTGTCCCAAGCTCTGAATAGAAATTATAAAGCAGAGTGGACCTTCAACTACTCCTGTCCAGGTTTGTGGAGATCTTCTAAAGCAGAGTTTACCTTCAACTTATCCTGTCCCAGGCTCTGTAGAGATCTTCTAAAGCAGAGTGTACCTTCAACTTATACTGTCCCAAGCTCTGTTGGGATCTTCTAATGCAGAGTGTACCTTCAATTATCCTGTCCCTAGCTCTGTGGAGATCACGTTAAGCAGAGTGTACTTCAACTTCTCCTGTCCCAGGCTCTGTAGAGATCTTCTAAAAAAGAGTGTACCTTCAACTTCTCCTGTCCATGCTTTGTGGATATCTTCTAAAGCAGAGTGTACCTTCAACTTCTCCTGTCCCAGGCTTCTGGAGATCTTCTAAAGCAGAGTGTACCTTCAACTTCTCATGTCCCAAGCTCTGTGGGGATCTTCTAATACAAAGTGTACCTTCAATTCTCCTATCCCAAGCTCTGTGGAGATCACGTAAAGCAGAGTGTACTTCAACTTCTCCTGTCCCAGGCTCTGTAGAGATCTTCTAAAGCAGAGTGTACCTTCAACTTCTTCTGTCCCAGGCTCTGTTGAGATTTTCTAAAGAAGAATGTACCTTTACCTTCTCCTGTCCCAAGATATGTGGGGATCTTCTAACGCAGAGTGTACCTTCAATTCTCCTATCCCAAGCTCTGTGGATATCATCTAAAGCAGAGTGTACTTCAACTTCTCCTGTCCCAGGCTCTGTAGAGATCTTCTAAAGCAGAGTGTACCTTCAACTTCTTCTGTCCCAGGCTCCATTGAGATCTTCTAAAGCAGAGTGTAGCTTCAACTTCTCCTGTCCCAGGCTCTGTAGAGATCTTCTAAAGCAGAGTGTATCTTCCACTTCTCCTGTCCAAGGCTCTTTGGAGATCTTTTAAGCAGAGTGTACCTTCAACTTCTCTTGTCCCAAGCTCTGTGTAGAAATTCTAAAGCAGAGTGGACCTTCAACTACTCCTGTCCAGGCTTTGTGGAGATCTTCTAAAGCAGAGTGTACCTTCAATTTCTCCTGTCCCAGGCTTGTGGAGATCTTCTAAAGCAGAGTATACCTTCAACTTATCCTGTCCCAGGCTCTGTGGATATATTCTAAAGCAGAGTGTACTTTCAACTTCTCCTGTCCCAAGCTCTGTTGGGATCTTCTAAAGCAGAGTGTACCTTCAATTATCCTATCCCAAGCTCTGTGGAGATCACGTTAAGCAGAGTGTACTTCAACTTCTCCTGTCCCAGGGTCTGTAGAGATCTTCTAAAGCAGAGTGTATCTTCCACTTCTCCTGTCCCAGGCTCTTTGGAGATCTTCTAAAGCAGAGTGTACCTTCAACTTCTCCTGTCCTAAGCTCTGTGGAGATCTTTTTAAGGCAGAGTGTACCTTCAACTTCTCCTGTTCCAAGCTCTGTGGAGATCTTCTAAAGCAGAGTGTACCTTCAACCTCTCCTGTCCCAAGCTCTGTGGAGATCTTCTAAAGCAGAGTGTACCTTCAACTTCTCCTGTCCCAAGCTCTGTTGGGATCTTCTAAAGCAGAGTGTACCTTCAATTATCCTATCCCAAGCTCTGTGGAGATCACGTTAAGCAGAGTGTACTTCAACTTCTCCTGTCCCAGGCTCAGTGGAGATCTTCTAAAGCAGAGTGTACCTTTACCTTCTCCTGTCACAAGCTCTGTGGGGATCTTCTAATGCAGAGTGTATCTTCAATTCTCCTATCCCAAGCTCTGTGGATCTCATCTAAAGCAGAGTGTACTTCAACTTCAACTGTCCCAGGCTCTGTAGAGATCTTCTAAAACAGAGTGCACCTTCAACTTCTTCTGTCCCAGGTTCCGTGGAGATCTTCTAAAGCAGAGTGTACCTTTAACTTCTCCTGTCCCAAGCTCTGTGGAGATATTCTAAAGCAGAGTGTAGCTTCAACTTCTCCTGTCCAAAGCTCTGTGGAGATCTTCTAAAGCAGAGTGCATCTTCAACTTCTCCTGTCCAAGGCTCTGTGGAGATCTTGAAAAGCAGAGTGTACCTTCAATTTCTCCTGTCCTAAGCTAAGTGGAGATATTCTAATGCAGAGTGTACCTTAAACATCTCCTGTCCCATGCTCTGTGGAGATCTTCTAAAGCAGAGTGTACTTCAACTTCTCCTGTCCCAAGCTCTGTGGAGATCTTCCAAAGCAGAGTGTGTCTTCAACTTCTCCTGTCCAAAGCTCTGTGGAGATCTTCTAAGGCAGAGTGTATCTTCAACTTCTCCTGTCACAGGCTCTGTGGATATCTTCTAAAGCAGAGAGTACCTTCAACTTATCCTGTCCCAGGCTCTGTGGAGATCTTCGAAAGCAGAGTGTACCTTCACCTTCTCCTGTCCCAAGCTCTGTGGATATCTTCTAAAGCAGAGTGTATCTTCAACTTCTCCTGTCCCAGGCTATTTTGAGTTATTCTAAGGCAGAGAGTACCTTCAACTTCACCTGTCCCAGGCTCCGTGGAGATCTTCTAAAGCAGAGTGCATCTTCCACTTCTCCTGTCCCAGGCTCTTTGGAGATCTTCTAAAGCAGAGTGTACCTTCACCTTCTCCTGTCCTAAGCTCTGTGGAGATCTTCTAAAGAAGAGTTTAACTTCAACTTCTCCTGTCCAGGCTCTGTGGAGATCTTCTAAAGCAGAGTGTACCTTCAACTTATCCTGTCCCAGGTTCTGTGGATATCTTCTAAAGCGAGTGTACCTTCAACTTCTCCTGTCCCAGGCTCTGTGGAGATCTTCTAAAGCAGAGTGTACCTTTACCTTCTCCTGTCCCAAGCTCTGTGGGGATCTTCTAATGCAGAGTGTATCTTCAATTCTCCTATCCCAAGCTCTGTGGATATCATCTAAAGCAGTGTGTACTTCAACTTCTCCTGTCCCAGGATCTGTAGAGATCTTCTAAAGCAGAGTGTACCTTCAACTTCTCCTGTCCCAAGCTCTGTGGGGATCTTCTAATGCAGAGTGTACCTTCAATTCTCCTATCCCAAGCTCTGTGGCGATCACGTAAAGCAGTGTGTGCTTCAACTTCTCCTGTCCCAGGCTCTGTAGAGATCTTCTAAAGCAGAGTGTGCCTTCAACTTCTTCTGTCCCAGGCTCTGTGGAGATCTTCTAAAGAAGAGTGTATCTTCAACTTCTCCTGTCCATGCTCTTTGGAGATTTTCTAATGCAGAGTGTACCTTCAACTTCTCCTGTCCAGGCTCTTTGGAGATCTTCTAAATCAGAGTGTAATTTCAACTTCTCCTGTCCCAGGCTCCGTGGAGATCTTCTAAAGCAGAGTGCATCTTCCACTTCTCCTGTCCCAGGCTCTTTGGAGATCTTCTAAAGCAGTGTGTACCTTCACCTTCTCCTGTCCTAAGCTCTGTGGAGATCTTCTAAAGAAGAGTGTAACTTCAACTTCTCCTGTCCTAGGCTCTTTGGAGATCTTCTAAAGCAGAGTGTACCTTCACCTTCTCCTGTCCTAAGCTCTGTGGAGATCTTCTAAAGAAGAGTGTAACTTCAACTTCTCCTGTCCAGGCTCTGTGGAGATCTTCTAAAGCAGAGTGTACCTTCAACTTATCCTGTCCCAGGCTCCGTGGAGATCTTCTAAAGAAGAGTGTGTCTTCAACTTCTCCTGTCCATGCTCTTTGGAGATCTTCTAATGCAGAGTGTACCTTCAACTTCTCCTGTCTTAAGCTCTGTGGAGATCTTCTAAAGCAGAGTGTAATTTCAACTTCTCCTGTCCAGGCTCTTTGGAGATCTTCTAAATCAGAGTGTACCTTTAACTTCTCCTGTCCCAGGCTCCGTGGAGATCTTCTAAAGCAGAGTGCATCTTCCACTTCTCCTGTCCCAGGCTCTTTGGAGATCTTCTAAAGCAGAGTGTACCTTCACCTTCTCCTGTCCTAAGCTCTGTGGAGATCTTCTAAAGAAGAGTGTAACTTCAACTTCTCCTGTCCTAGGCTCTTTGGAGATCTTCTAAAGCAGAGTGTACCTTCACCTTCTCCTGTCCTAAGCTCTGTGGAGATATTCTACAGAAGAGTGTAACTTCAACTTCTCCTGTCCAGGCTCTGTGGAGATCTTCTAAAGCAGAGTGTACCTTCAACTTATCCTGTCCCAGATTCTGTGGATATCTTCTAAAGCAGAGTGTACCTTCAACTTCTCCTGTCCCAGGCTCTGTGGAGATCTTCTAAAGCAGAGTGTACCTTTACCTTCTCCTGTCCCAAGCTCTGTGGGGATCTTCTAATGCAGAGTGTATCTTCAATTCTCCTTTCCCAAGCTCTGTGGATATCATCTAAAGCAGAGTGTACTTCAACTTCTCCTGTCCCAGGCTCTTTGGAGATCTTCTAATGCAGAGTGTACCTTCAACTTCTCCTGTCCCAAGCTCTGTGGGGATCTTCTAATGCAGAGTGTACCTTCAATTCTCCTATCCCAAGCTCTGTGGATATAATCTAAAGCAGAGTGTACTTCAACTGCTCCTGTCCCAGGCTCTGTAGAGATCTTCTAAAAAAGAGTGTACCTTCAACTTCTCCTGTCCAGGCTTTGTGGAGATCTTCTAACGCAGAGTGTATCTTCAACTTCTCCTGTCCCAGGCTTCTGGAGATCTTCTAAAGCAGAGTTTAACTTCAACTTCTCCTGTCCCAGTTTCTGTGGAGATATTCTAAAGCAGAGTGTACCTTCAACTTCTCCTGTCCCAAGCTCTGTGGGGATCTTCTAATGCAGAGTGTACCTTCAATTCTCCTATCCCAAGCTCTGTGGCGATCACGTAAAGCAGTGTGTGCTTCAACTTCTCCTGTCCCAGGCTCTGTAGAGATCTTCTAAAGCAGAGTGTACCTTCAACTTCTTCTGTCCCAGGCTCCTTGGAGATCTTCTAAAGAAGAGTGTATCTTCAACTTCTCCTGTCCATGCTCTTTGGAGATCTTCTAATGCAGAGTGTACCTTCAACTTCTCCTGTCCTAAGCTCTGTGGATATCTTCTAAAGCAGAGTGTAATTTCAACTTCTCCTGTCCAGGCTCTTTGGAGATCTTCTAAATCAGAGTGTACCTTTAACTTCTCCTGTCCCAGGCTCCGTGGAGATCTTCTAAAGCAGAGTGCATCTTCCACTTCTCCTGTCCCAGGCTCTTTGGAGATCTTCTAAAGCAGAGTGTACCTTCACCTTCTCCTGTCCTAAGCTCTGTGGAGATCTTCCAAAAAAAGAGTGTAACTTCAACTTCTCCTGTCCTAGGCTCTTTGGAGATCTTCTAAAGCAGAGTGTACCTTCACCTTCTCCTGTCCTAAGCTCTGTGGAGATCTTCTAAAGAAGAGTGTAACTTCAACTTCTCCTGTCCTAGGCTCTTTGGAGATCTTCTAAAGCAGAGTGTACCTTTACCTTCTCCTGTCCCAAGCTCTGTGGGGATCTTCTAATGCAGAGTGTATCTTCAATTCTCCTTTCCCAAGCTCTGTGGATATCATCTAAAGCAGAGTGTACTTCAATTTCTCCTGTCCCAGGCTCTGTAGAGATCTTCTAAAGCAGAGTGTACCTTCAACTTCTTCTGTCCCAGGCTCCATTGAGATCTTCTAAAGCAGAGTGTACCTTCAACTTCTCCTGTCCCAGGCTCTTTGGAGATCTTCTAATGCAGAGTGTACCTTCAACTTCTCCTGTCCCAAGCTCTGTGGGGATCTTCTAATGCAGAGTGTACCTTCAATTCTCCTATCCCAAGCTCTGTGGATATAATCTAAAGCAGAGTGTACTTCAACTGCTCCTGTCCCAGGCTCTGTAGAGATCTTCTAAAAAAGAGTGTATCTTCAACTTCTCCTGTCCCAGGCTCTGTGGAGATCTTCTAAAGCAGAGTGTACCTTTACCTTCTCCTGTCCCAAGCTCTGTGGGGATCTTCTAAAGCAGAGTGTATCTTCAACTTCTCCTGTCCCAGGCTCTTTGGAGATCTTCAAAGCAGAGTTTACCTTAAACTTCTCCTGTCCAGGCTCTGTGGATATCTTCTAAAGCAGAGTGTACCTTCAACTTCTCCTGTCCCAGGCTCTTTGGAGATCTTCTAAAGCAGAGAGTACCTTCAACTTCTCCTGTCCTAAGCTAAGTGGAGATATTCTAATGCAGAGTGTACCTTAAACATCTCCTGTCCCAGGCTCTTTGGAGATCTTCTAAAGCAGAGTGTACCTTCAACTTCTACTGTCCCAAGCTCTGTAGAGATTTTCTAAAGCAGAATGTACCTTCAACTTCTCCTGTCCCAAGCTCGGTGGAGATCTTCTAAAGCAGAGTGTACCTTAATAATAATAATGTAATAATATGCCATTTAGCAGATGCTTTTATCCAAAGCGACTTACAGTCATGTGTGCATACATTTTTACGTATGGGTGGTCCCGGGGATCGAACCCACTACGCTGGCGTTACAAGCGCCATGCGCCATGCTCTACCAATTGAGCTACAGAGGACCACCTTCAACTTATCCTGTCCCAAGCTCTGTGGAGATCTTCCAAAGCAGAGTGTGTCTTCAACTTCTCCTGTCCAAAGCTCTGTGGAGATCTTCTAAGGCAGAGTGTATCTTCAACTTCTCCTGTCACAGGCTCTGTGGATATCTTCTAAAGCAGAGAGTACCTTCAACTTATCCTGTCCCAGGCTCTGTGGAGATCTTTGAAAGCAGAGTGTACCTTCACCTTCTCCTGTCCCAAGCTCTGTGGATATCTTCTAAAGCAGAGTGTACCTTCAACTTCTCCTGTCCCAGGCTATTTTGAGATCTTCTAAGGCAGAGAGTACCTTCAACTTCTCCTGTCCCAGGCTCCGTGGAGATCTTCTAAAGCAGAGTGCATCTTCCACTTCTCCTGTCCCAGGCTCTTTGGAGATCTTCTAAAGCAGAGTGTACCTTCACCTTCTCCTGTCCTAAGCTCTGTGGAGATCTTCTAAAGAAGAGTGTAACTTCAACTTCTCCTGACCAGGCTCTGTGGAGATCTTCTAAAGCAGAGTGTACCTTCAACTTCTCCTGTCCCAGGTTCTGTGGATATCTTCTAAAGCGAGTGTACCTTCAACTTCTCCTGTCCCAGGCTCTGTGGAGATCTTCTAAAGCAGAGTGTACCTTCTCCTGTCGCAAGCTCTGTGGGGATCTTCTAAAACAGAGTGTATCTTCAATTCTCCTATCCCAAGCTATGTGGATATCATCTAAAGCAGAGTGTACTTCAACTTCTCCTGTCCCAGGATCTGTAGAGATATTCTCAAGCAGAGTGTACCTTCAACTTCTCCTGTCCCAAGCTCTGTGGGGATCTTCTAATGTAGAGTGTACCTTCAATTCTCCTATCCCAAGCTCTGTGGATATAATCTAAAGCAGAGTGTACTTCAACTTCTCCTGTCCCAGGCTCTGTAGAGATCTTCTAAAAAAGAGTGTACCTTCAACTTCTCCTGTCCAGGCTTTGTGGAGATCTTCTAACGCAGAGTGTACCTTCAACTTCTCCTGTCCCAGGCTTCTGGAGATCTTCTAAAGCAGAGTTTACCTTCAACTTCTCCTGTCCCAGTTTCTGTGGAGATATTCTAAAGCAGAGTGTACCTTCAACTTCTCCTGTCCCAAGCTCTGTGGGGATCTTCTAATTCAGAATGTACCTTCAATTCTCCTATCCCAAGCTCTGTGGAGATCACCTAAAGCAGAGTGTACTTCAACTTCTCCTGTCACATGCTCTGTAGAGATCTTCTAAAGCAGAGTGTATCTTTAACTTCTCCTGTCCCATGCTCTTTGAATATATTCTAAAGCAGAGTGTACCTTAAACTTATCCTGTCCCAAGCTCTGTGGAGATCTTCTAACGCAGAGTGTGCCTTCAACTTCTTCTGTCCCAAGCTCTGTGGAGATCTTCTAATGCAGAGTGTACCTTCAACTTCTCCTGTCCAGGCTCTGTGGAGATCTTCTAATGCAGAGTGTATCTTCAACTTCTCCTGTCCCAGGCTCTGTGGAGATCTTCTAAAGCAGAGTGTATCTTCAACTTCTCCTGTCCCAGGCTCTTTGGAGATCTTCTAAAGCAGAGTTTACCTTCAACTTCTTCTGTCCCAGGCTACGTTAAGATCTTCTAAAGCAGAGTGTATCTTCAACTTCTCCTGTCCCAGGCTCTTTGGAGATCTTCAAAGCAGAGTTTACCTTAAACTTCTCCTGTCCAGGCTCTGTGGATATCTTCTAAAGCAGAGTGTACCTTCAACTTCTCCTGTCCCAGGCTCTTTGGAGATCTTCTAAAGCAGAGAGTACCTTCAACTTCTCCTGTCCCAGGCTCTGTGGAGATCTTCTAAAGCAGAGTGTGCCTTAATAATAATAATATAATAATATGCCATTTAGCAGACGCTTTTATCCAAAGCGACTTACAGTCATGTGTGCATACATTTTTACGTATGGGTTGTCCCGGGGATCAAACCAACTACCCTGGTGTTACAAGCGCCATGCGCCATGCTCTACCAATTGAGCTACAGAGGACCACCTTCAACCTCTCCTGTCCCAAGCTCTGTGGAGATTTCCTAAAGCAGAGTGTACTTCAACTTCTCCTGTCCCAATCTCTGTGGAGATATTCTAAAGCAGAGTGTACCTTCAACTTCTCCTGTCCAAAGCTCTGTGGAGATCTTCTAAAGCAGAGTGCATCTTCAACTTCTCCTCTCCCAGGCTCTGTGGAGATCTTCAAAATAGAGTGTACCTTCAACCTCTCCTGTCCCAGGCTCTGTTGAGATCATCTAAAGCAGAGTGTAACTTCAACTTCTCCTGTCCCAAGCTCTGTGGAGATTTTCTAATGCAGAGTGTACCTTCAACTTCTCCTCTCCCAGGCTCTGTGGAGATCTTCTAAAGCAGAGTGTACCTTCAACCTCTCCTGTCCCAGGCTATTTGGAGATCTTCTAAAGAAGAGAGTACCTTCAACTTCTCCTGTCTCAGGCTCTGTGGAGATCTTCTAATGCAGAGTGTACCTTCAACTTCTCCTGTCCCAGGCTCTATAGAGATATTCTAAAGCAGAGTGTACCTTCAACTTCTCCTGTCCCAAGCTCTGTGGGGATCTTCTAATGCAGAGTGTACCTTCAACTTCTCCTGTCCCATGCTCTTTGAATATCTTCTAAAGCAGAGTGTACCTTAAACTTATCCTGTCCCAAGCTCTGTGGATATCTTCTAAAGATTTCTGCTGGAGTCCCAGGCATGTTAATCACTCTGTGGAGGTCTTCTAATGATTTTGCTGGTATCCCAGGCATGTGAATGGCTCTGTGTAGGTCTTCTAAAGATTCCGCTGGTGTCCAGGACATGTTAATCACTATGTGGAGATCTTCTAAATATTATGCTGGTGTCCAGGTTATGTTAATCACTCTGTGGAGGTCTTCTAAAGATTATGCTGGTATCCCAGGAATGTTAATGACTCTGTGGAGGTCTTTTAAAGATTATGCTGGTATCCCAGGAATGTTAATGGCTCTGTGTAGGTCTTGTAAAGATTCCGCTGGTGTCCCAGGCATGTTAATTGCTCTGTGGAGTTCTTCTAAAGATTCCACTTGTATCCCAGGCATTTTAATCACTCTGTGGAGGTCTTCTAAAGATTCTGCTGGTGTCCCAGGCATGTTAATCACTCTGTGGAGGTCTTCTAAAGATTATGCTGGTGTCCCAGGCATGTTAATCACTCTGTGGAGGTCTTCTAAATATTCAGTGGGTGTCCCAGGGATGTTAATCACTCTGTGGAGGTCTTCTAAAGATTATGTTGGTATCCTAGGCATTTTAATCACTCTGTGGAGGTCTTCTAAAGATTCTGCTGGTGTCTCAGGCATGTTAATCACTCTGTGGAGGTCTTCTAAAGATGCAGTGGGCGTCCCAGGCATGTTAATCACTCTGTGGAGTTCTTCTAAAGATTCAGTGGGTGTCACAGGCCTGGCTAAACGCTTTCCTGTTGCCGGCTGCTCTCATTTACATTTTTATAGCCCCTCAGTGGGGAGGATAGCGGGGAAGTGTCCAATTATCAACCCCATCGCTTCCTGAAAACGCACCTCTGCCGGCAGAACGCACACGCACCCCCTTTGTAAACCCCCTCCCTCTCTAACTGACGGGACTCTGGGCCTAATGTCACACGGCTGGCTGCTGGAGCAAAGGATGCTGGGATAGCGGCTGCTCTCCAGGAGGTCTAGGTGTGGGCAGCAACACTGAGGAGGCAGGGTGGAGATGGAGAGACGGGTGGGGCAGTTTAACTGAGGTTGGAGCAGTAATGGCCAGACTCCACTCTATAGTAGTTGTATATCTGTTAGCCAGGTAATTTTCTAATCCATATGTCACTACTCTCTAATGAGTACTGACAGAGTGTTGTGGCTTTCATAAAGTCATAACCGTTGCTTAGTATTTCAAATGATAGACTGGTATCAATAGACCCATAAAGGACATTGACTCCACCTCGGCTAGGCATCTAATCTAGCCCATATAATCATCACATAGCCTAGTAGCTGAATAGGAAAATGTATTCCTTTTAAGCCAGTCCAGAGGAGGGATTGACAGACAGCCAATCAGAGGATAGGGACTGTTAGACAGCCCTCAGCTTATCTACTAGTCCTCTGATACAGACAGCCACCCACCTCTGTAGCCACACACACACACACACACACACACACACACACACACACGCATGCACGCGCGCATACACAGACCACACACAGACGGCCTGAACAATCCACATGCTGAGGTGAACACAAGTTACAAAATGTTCAGGCACACGCCATAACATACAAACACAGGCCCAGTTAATGTGTTATTTCCAGGGCCAGTTAATGTGTTATTTCCATGTTAATGCACTGCTGTCAGGGTAGCCACCCACTCTCCATGGCAACCGGAGTGATTGTGTGCCATTCAGCTGTCCATATCAAAAGACCTGACACATCAATGAGAGAGAAAGAATGAGAGAGAGAGAGAGAGAGAGAGAGAGAGAGAGAGAGAGAGAGAGAGAGAGAGAGAGAGAGACAGACAGACAGACAGACAGACAGAGAGAGAGAGAGACAGAGAGCGAGAGACAGAGAGCGAGAGAGACAGAGAGAGACAGAGAGAGCGAGAGAGACAGAGAGAGACAGAGACAGAGACAGAGAGAGAGAGAGAGAGAGAGAGAGAGAGAGAGAGAGAGAGAGAGAGAGAGAGAGAGAGAGAGAGAGAGAGGTTGAGCTGGTGGCAAAAGGAGACACTCCAAACACAGTGATGACACAAGAAGCAGGCAGCAGAGAGGACAAGGGTGAAAGACTGCTGACATTTGTGCCCTCCTCCCCTGAATAAGAATAGGGCCTGATTCTACATTATTATATATATATATATATATATATATATCTGGGGAACACAACCTCTTGGCCTAATCTTGCCAGCAATTGAGACTGTGCAAATAATGCTGGGTGAGAGCAGCGGGCCGGCAGGGAGCAGAGCTACAGTTCCATCCTGCTGCTGCCACAGTAACACATTAAGATAAGAGAGACAAGGGGCTGCATCAGCACTGAACACAGAAGAGCAGTGTGGCTAATCCGCGCACACACACACGGAAAGATTAGCATGGATTCGTATACATATAAACACACACAATAAGGGATTTTACTTCCATACGCAATTATGAATTAATTGACAGATTTGTGCAAATTTGAGTCAGAATGAGAAAGAAAACACTAGGAATGTTCCAATCTGCTCACACCAACACACTTGGGAAGAAATACACTACTATGTGGACACCTGCTCGTCGAACATCTCATTCCAAAATCATGGGCATTAATATGGAGTTGGTCCTCCCTTTGCTGCTATAACAGCCTCCACTCTTCTGGGAAGGCTTTCCACTAGATGTTGGAACATTGCTGCGGGGACTTGCTTCCTTTCAGCCACAAGACCATTAGTGAGGTCGGCACTGATGTTGGGCGATTTGGCCTGGTTCGCAGTCGGCGTTCCAATGCATCCCAAAAAGTGTTTGATGGAATTGAGGTCAGGGCTCTGTGCAGGCCAGTCAAGTTCTTCCACACTGATCTCGACAAACCATTTCTGTATGGACCTCGCTTTGTGCACGGGGGCATTGTCATGCTGAAACAGGAAAGGGCATTCCGCAAACTGTTGCCACAAAGTTGGAAGCACAGAATCGTCTAGAATGTCATTGTATGCTATAGCATTAAGATTTCCCTTCACTGGAACTAAGGGTCCTAGCCCGAACCATGAAAAACAGCCCCAGACCATTATTCCTCCTCCACCAAACTTTACAGTTGGCACTATGCATTGGGGCAGGTAGCATTCTCCTGGCATCCACCAAACCCATATTCGTCCGTCGGACTGCCAGATGGTGAAGCGTGATTCATCCCTCCAGAGAACGTGTTTCAACTGTTCCAGAGTCCAATGGCTTTACACCACTCCAGCCAACGCTTGGCATTGCACATGGTGATCTTAGGCTTGTGTGCGGCTGCTCGGCCATGGAAACCCATTTCATGAAGTTCCCGACGAACAGTTCTTGTACTGATGTTGCTTCCAGAGGCAGTTTGGAACTCGGTAATAAGTGTTGCAACCGAGGACAGACGATTTTTACACGCAACGTGCTTCAGCACTCTCCGATCCTGTTCTGTGAGCTTGTGTTGCCTACCACTTCGCGGCTGAGCCGTTGTTGCTCCTAGACGTTTCCACTTCACAATAACAGAACTTACAGTTGACCGGGTCAGCTCTAGCAGGGCAGAAATTTGCCGAACTGACTTGTTGGAAAGGTGGCATAGGATGCCACATTGAAAGTCACTTAGCTCTTCAGTAAGGCCATTCTACTGCCAATGTTTGTCTATGGAGATTGCATGTCTGTGTGCTCGATTTCATAGCAACGGTTGTTGCTGATAGCCGAATCCACTAATGTGAAGGGGTGTCCACATACTTTTGGCAATGTAGTGTACATTCATAAATACCCACATTTATTCAAAGACAGACTCACATATATTATGCAAATAAAATCCATTCATACACATGAAAAACTTAATAAAAAAAAAAAAAACTCCTTACAAACACGAGTACAAAGGCAACCGTAGCATCATTGATACAGTTGCAATTGCCTCACTCAGATCTTCACTCAATTTTCTCCACCGTACTCCCTCCTTCCACCCTCCTAACACACTGCAATGGAATTACTCACCGGGCAGGCGGGCGAGCGAATATTAAAAACAAACAGGAGAGAATTAACTTCCTGAAAGGAATTACATTCCTGTCAAGTCCTGATTACATCTGACCTTTCAACCCACGTGTCAAAAACCTATCAGAGCCCCCCTCCTCCATCCATTCCCCTCTATCACCCTGAAAGCCTCTCTATACACATATCTCTGTATGCTGATTGACTCATCACACACCTCCCTCAGAGAACACTACCAAATAGGGACGGGGTATGCCATCATAAGACAAGACCACCAACCTAGACATAAATACACTCTCGCACTCCTAAATTTGATCATACTACGCTTCATACAAAGGCAACCTTCTCTTCTCATCCATGTGTCATTCAGAGTGCATAGTGCATACTGTAGTGTCCTATCCGAATCTCCTTTACATAGGGTCCAAGGCCCACAGCAAAACATTTACCAACTTCAGTCAGCCACGTTCATCTGCAATTCAGGCCAGGAAAGGAGGCAGTGCTTTAAGAGGATTTAGAGATGGGAGATAAGGAAAACAAATGTCAGTTCGTCTTCTCTCTCTCTCTCTCTCTCTCTCTCTCTCTCTCTCTCTCTCTCTCTCTCTCTCTCTCTCTCTCTCTCTCTCTCTCTCTCTCTCTCTCTCTCTCTCTCTCTCTCTCTCTCTCTCTCTCTCTCTCTCTCTCTCTCTCTCTCTCTCTCTCTCTCTCTCTCTCTCTCTCTCTCTCTCTCCCCCTCTCTCTCTCTCTCTCTCTCTCTCTCTCTCTCTCTCTCTCTCTCTCTCTCTCTCTCTCTCTCTCTCTCTCTCCTCTCCCTCTCCCTCTCCTCTCCCTCTCCCTCCCCTCCCTCCCTCCCTCCCTCCCTCCCTCTGAGAGATGCCAATCGACCACTGTCTCAATTATAGTCCCCCCCACCTCCACCTCCTCCCAAACACACTCACCTCCGGTCCTCTCCTTAATTCCAAGGTACCTGTTGACTAAACTTGTGGCAGTCTCAGACCAAAGTCCACTTGCCCCTTTCACATCCATAGAGATTAGTTAGATGAGCCTGAAGATCATCCTTTAAAAAACACCTGTTGTGTTGCTGGTTAGACATCTTTCAAGGTTAATGGGGTTGATATCAGGGCTCTGCGCAGACCTTTTTTACAAGGAGCACGTGTGTGGCAAAGTTGGAAAATGTAAGCGCACACAAAGAAATGTAGGAGCACAATGACAAATATTTGAGGTAATAAAGCAAGAATCCTTCATTTATTTTTCTAGGTGCATTGGTGCTCCTAAATAAAGATTCCAGGTCGCACAGCTAAATATTTAGGCGCCTATGCGAGTAAAATGGTCGCACTGTAGAGCGCTGTAGATATTACATAGACATCAGAGCTGTACATCCGAGACATTTAGAGCCTCTGACTCTCCTCTCCTTCCACTCTCCTCTCCCTCCTCTCCTCTCCCTTCCCCTCTCCCCCCCCCCCCCCCCCCTCTCTCTCCTTCTCCAAATAATGACAGCAGTCTGATAACTCAATCCTGTGTTTGAACTGCACTTGGGCTCCGGCGGGCAATTTGTCTGCATTCATGGCTGAAGGCCTTTTAGAGGCTTGTGTGAGACAGGAGAGAGATGGGCTCAGAGTGGGACCCTGAGGGGACTCAGCCTCCCCACTAACAACCCCCTCCAAGCATAGCACACACATGAATGAGACAGATGGAG